>NW_027251113.1:1360881-1685881 GCF_044704955.1 Pristiophorus japonicus
GGGATTATTATAGACATTGATGGGACAATGGGGATTATTACAGTCAGTGATGGGATAATGGGGATTATTATAGACAGTGAGGGACAATGGGGATCATTGTAGACAGTGATGGGACAATTGGGATTATTATAGACAGTGATGGGACAATGGGGATTATTATAGACAGTGATGGGACAATGAGGATTATTATAGACAGTGCTGAGACAATGGGGAATATTATAGAGAGTGATGGGACAATGGGGATTATTATAGACAGTGATGAGACAAAAGGGATTATTATAGATAGTGATGAGACAATGGGGTTTATTATAGACAATGATGAGACAATGGGTAATAATATATACAGTGATGGGACAATGGGGATTATTATAGACAGTGAGGGACAATGAGGATTATTATAGACAGTGATGGGACAATGGGGATTATTATAGACAGTGATGGGACAATGAGAATTATTATAGACAGTGATGGGACAATGGGGATTATTATAGACTGTGATGGCACAATGGGGATTATTTTCGACAGTGATGAGACAATGGGGATTATTTAAGACAGTGATGAGACAATTGGGATTATTAAAGACAGTGATGGGACAATGGGGATTATTAGAGACAGTGATGAGACAATGAGGATTAATATAGACAGCGATGGGACAATGGGGATCATTATAGACAGTGATGAGACAATAAGGGGATTATTATAGACAGTGATGGGACAATGGGGATTATTATAGACAGTGATGGGATAATGGGGATTATTATAGACAGTGATGGGACAATGGGGATTATTATAGACAGTGATGGGACAATGGGGATTATTTTAGACAGTGATGAGACAATGAGGACTATTATAGACAGTGATGGGACAATGGGGAGTAGTATCGACAGTGATGGGACAATGGGGATTATTATAGACAGTGATGGTACAATGGGGATTATTATAGTCAGTGATGGGACAATGAGGATTATTATTGACAGTGATGGGGCAATGGGGATTATTATAGACAGTGATGGGACAATGGGGATTATTATAGACAGTGATGAGAAAATGGGGATTATTATAGACAGTGATGGGACAAAGGGGATTATTATAGACAGTAATGGGACAATGGGGATTATTATAGACAGTGATGGGACAATGAGGATTATTATAGACAGTGATGGGACAATGGGGATTATTATAGACAGTGATGGGACATTGGGGATTATTATAGACAGTGATGGGACAATGGGGATTATTATAGACAGTGAGGGACAATGGGGATTATTATAGTCAGTGATTGGACAATGGGGATTATTATAGACAGTGATGGGACAATGAGGATTATTATAGACAGTGATGAGACAATGGGGATTATTATAGCAGTGATGAGACAATGGGGATTTTTATAGACAGTGAGGGGCAATGTGGATTATTATAGACGGTGATGAGACAGTGGGGATTATTATAGACAGTGATGAGACAATGGGGATTAATATAGACAGTGATGGGACAATGGGGATTATTATAGACAGTGAGGGGCAATGTGGATTATTATAGACGGTGATGAGACAGTGGGGATTATTATAGACAGTGATGAGACAATGGGGATTAATATAGACAGTGATGGGACAATGGGGATTATTATAGACAGTGATGAGACAATGGGGATTATTATAGAGAGTGATGAGACAATGAGGATTATTATAGGCAGTGATGGGACAATGGGGATTATTATAGACAGTGATGGGACAATGGGCATTATTATAGACAGTGATGGGACAATGGGGATGATTATAGACAGTGATGGGACGAAGAGGATTATTATAGACAGTGATGGGACAATGGGGATTATTATAGACAGTGATGAGACAATGGAGATTATTATAGACAGTGATGAGACAATGGGGATTATTATAGACAGTGATGGGACAATGGGGATTATTATAGACAGTGATGGGACAATGAGAATTATTTTAGACAGTGATGGGACAATGGGAATTATTATAGACTGTGATGGGACATTGGGGATTATTATAGACAGTGATGGGACAATGGGGATTATTATAGACAGTTTGGAACAATGGGGATTATTATAGTCAGTGATTGGACAATGGGGATTATTATAGACAGTGATGGGACAATGGGGATTATAAAGACAGTGATGGGTCAAGAGGGATTATTATAGACAGTGATGAGACAATGGGGACTATTATAGACAGTGATGAGACAATCGGGATTTTTATAGACAGTGATGGGACAATGGGGATTATTATAGACAGTGATGAGTCAATGGGAATTATTATAGACAGTGATGAGACAATGGGGATTATTGTAGACAGTGATGGGACAATGAGGATTATGATAGACAGTGATGAGACAATGGGGATTATTATAGCATAGATGAGACAATGGGGATTATTATAGACAGTGATGGGACAATGAGGATTATTATAGACAATGATGGGACAATGGGGATTATTATAGACAGTGATGAGACAATGGGGATTATTATAGACAGTGATGGGACAATGGGGATTATTATAGACAGTGATGGGACAATGGGGATTATTATAGAGAGTGATGGGACAATGAGGATTATTATAGACAGTGATGGAACAATGGGTATTATTTTAGACAGTGATGCGACATTGGGGATTATTACAGACAGTGATGGGACAATGGGGATTATTATCGACAGTGATGGGTCAATGGGGATTATTTTCGACAGTGATGAGACAATGGGGATTATTATAGACAGTGATCAGACAATGGGGATTATTATAGACCGTGATGGGACAATGAGGATTATTATAGACAGTGATGAGACAATGGGGATTATTATAGACAGTGATGAGACAATGGGGATTATTGTAGACAGTGATGGGACAATGAGGATTATTATAGACAGTGATGGGACAATGTGGATTATTATAGAGAGTGATGAGACAATGGGGATTATTATAGCAGTGATGAGACAATGGGGATTATTATAGACAGTGATGGGACAATGAGGATTATTATAGACAGTGATGGGACAATGGGGATTATTATAGACAATGATGGGACACTTGGGATTATTTTGACAGTGATGGGTCAATGATGATTATTATAGACAGTGATGAGACAATGGGGATTATTATTGACAGTGATGGGACAATGGGGATTATTATAGACAGTGATGGGACAATGGGGATTATTATAGACAGTGATGAGACAATGGGGATTATTATAGACAGTGATGGGACAATGGGGATTATTATAGACAGTGATGGGACAATGGGGATTATTATAGACAGTGATGGGACAATGGGGATTATTACAGTCAGTGATGGGATAATGGGGATTATTATAGACAGTGAGGGACAATGGGGATCATTATAGACAGTGATGGGACAATTGGGATTATTATAGACAGTGATGGGACAATGGGGATTATTATAGACAGTGATGGGACAATGAGGATTATTATAGACAGTGATGAGACAATGGGGAATATTATAGAGAGTGATGGGACAATGGGGATTATTATAGACAGTGATGAGACAAAAGGGATTATTATAGATAGTGATGAGACAATGGGGTTTATTATAGACAATGAAGAGACAATGGGGAATAATATAGACAGTGATGGGACAATGGGGATTATTATAGACAGTGAGGGACAATGAGGATTATTATAGACAGTGATGGGACAATGGGGATTATTATAGACAGTGATGGGACAATGAGAATTATTATAGACAGTGATGGGACAATGGGGATTATTATAGACTGTGATGGGACAATGAGGATTATTATAGACAGTGATGGGACAATGGGGATTATTATAGACAGTGATGAGACAATAAAGATTATTATAGACAGTGATGGGACAATGGGGATTATTATAGACAGTGATGGGACAATGGGGATTATTATAGACTGTGATGAGACAATGGGGATTATTATAGACAGTGATGAGACAATGGGGATTATTATAGACAGTGGTGGGACAATGGGGATTATTATAGACAGTGATGGGATAATGGAGATTATTCTCGACAGTGATGGGTCAATGGGGATTATTATAGACAGTGATGTGACAATAGGGATTATTATAGACAGTGATGGGACAATGGGGATTATTATAGACAGTGATGGGACAATGGGGATTATTATAGACAGTGATGGGACAATGGGGATTATTAAAGACAGTGATGAGACAATGAGGATTAATATAGACAGCGATGGGACAATGGGGATCATTATAGACAGTGATGAGACAATAAGGGGATTATTATAGACAGTGATGGGACAATGGGGATTATTATAGACAGTGATGAGACAATGGGGATTATTACAGACAATGATGAGACAATGGGGATTATTATAGCAGTGATGAGACAATGGGGATTATTATAGACAGTGGTGGGACAATGGGGATTATTATAGACAGTGAAGGGACAATGGGGATTATTTAGACAGTGATGGGACAATGGGGATTATTATAGAGAGTGATGGGACAATGAGGATTATTATAGACAGTGATGGAACAATGGGTATTATTTTAGACAGTGATGCGACATTGGGGATTATTATCGACTGTGATGGGACAATGGGGATTATTATAGACAGTGATTGGACAATGGGGATTATTATAGACAGTGATGGGACAATGGGGATTATTATAGAGAGTGATGGGACAATGAGGATTATTATAGACAGTGATGGAACAATGGGTATTATTTTAGACAGTGATGCGACATTGGGGATTATTATCGACTGTGATGGGACAATGGGGATTATTATAGACAGTGAGGGGCAATGGGGATTATTATAGACAGTGATGAGACAATGGGGATTATTATAGTCAGTGATTGGACAATGGGGATTATTACAGACAGTGATGGGACAATGGGGATTATTATCGACAGTGATGGGTCAATGGGGATTATTTTCGACAGTGATGAGACAATGGGGATTATTATAGACAGTGATCAGACAATGGGGATTATTATAGACCGTGATGGGACAATGAGGATTATTATAGACAGTGATGAGACAATGGGGATTATTATAGACAGTGATGAGACAATGGGGATTATTGTAGACAGTGATGGGACAATGAGGATTATTATAGACAGTGATGGGACAATGTGGATTATTATAGACAGTGATGAGACAATGGGGATTATTATAGACAGTGATGAGACAATGGGGATTATTATAGACAGAAATGGGACAATGAGGATTATTATAGACAGCGATGGGACAATGGGGATTATTATAGACAGTGATGAGACAATGGGGATTATTATAGACAGTGATGAGACAATGGGGATTATTATAGCAGTGATGAGACAATGGGGATTATTATAGACAGTGATGGGACAATGAGGATTATTATAGACAGTGATGGGACAATGGGGATTATTATAGACAGTGATGGGACACTTGGGATTATTTTGACAGTGATGGGTCAATGATGATTATTGTAGACAGTGATGAGACAATGGGGATTATTATTGACAGTGATGGGACAATGGGGATTATTATAGACAGTGATGGGACAATGGGGATTATTATAGACAGTGATGAGACAATAAGGATTATTATAGACAGTGATGGGACAATGGGGATTATTATAGACAGTGATGGGACAATGGGGATTATTATAGACAGTGATGGGACAATGGGGATTATTACAGTCAGTGATGGGATAATGGGGATTATTATAGACAGTGAGGGACAATGGGGATCATTATAGACAGTGATGGGACAATTGGGATTATTATAGACAGTGATGGGACAATGGGGATTATTATAGACAGTGATGGGACAATGAGGATTATTATAGACAGTGATGAGACAATGGGGAATATTATAGAGAGTGATGGGACAATGGGGATTATTATAGACAGTGATGAGACAAAAGGGATTATTATAGATAGTGATGAGACAATGGGGTTTATTATAGACAATGAAGAGACAATGGGGAATAATATAGACAGTGATGGGACAATGGGGATTATTATAGACAGTGAGGGACAATGAGGATTATTATAGACAGTGATGGGACAATGGGGATTATTATAGACAGTGATGGGACAATGAGAATTATTATAGACAGTGATGGGACAATGGGGATTATTATAGACTGTGATGGGACAATGAGGATTATTATAGACAGTGATGGGACAATGGGGATTATTATAGACAGTGATGAGACAATAAAGATTATTATAGACAGTATGGGACAATGGGGATTATTATAGACAGTGATGGGACAATGGGGATTATTATAGACAGTGATGAGACAATGGGGATTATTATAGACAGTGATGAGACAATGGGGATTATTATAGACAGTGGTGGGACAATGGGGATTATTATAGACAGTGATGGGATAATGGGGATTATTCTCGACAGTGATGGGTCAATGGGGATTATTATAGACAGTGATGTGACAATAGGGATTATTATAGAGAGTGATGGGACAATGGGGATTATTATAGACAGTGATGGGACAATGGGGATTATTATAGACAGTGATGGGACAATGGGGATTATTAAAGACAGTGATGAGACAATGAGGATTAATATAGACAGCGATGGGACAATGGGGATCATTATAGACAGTGATGAGACAATAAGGGGATTATTATAGACAGTGATGGGACAATGGGGATTATTATAGACAGTGATGAGACAATGGGGATTATTACAGACAATGATGAGACAATGGGGATTATTATAGCAGTGATGAGACAATGGGGATTATTATAGACAGTGGTGGGACAATGGGGATTATTATAGACAGTGAAGGGACAATGGGGATTATTCAGACAGTGATGGGACAATGGGGATTATTATAGACAGTGATGGGACAATGGGGATTATTATAGACAGTGATGAGAGAATAAATATTATTATAGACAGTGATGGGACAATCGGGATTATTATAGACAGTGATGGGACAATGGGGATTATTATAGACAGTGATGAGACAATGGGGATTATTATAGACAGTGATGAGACAATGGGGATTGTTATAGACAGTGGTGGACAATGGGGATTATTATCGACAGTGATGGGATAATGGGGATTATTATAGACAGTGATGGGTCAATGGGGATTATTATAGACAGTGATGAGACAATAAGGATTATTATAGACAGTGATGGGACAATGGGGATTATTATAGACAGTGATGGGACAATGGGGATTATTATAGACAGTGATGGGACAATGGGGATTATTACAGTCAGTGATGGGATAATGGGGATTATTATAGACAGTGAGGGACAATGGGGATCATTATAGACAGTGATGGGACAATTGGGATTATTATAGACAGTGATGGGACAATGGGGATTATTATAGACAGTGATGGGACAATGAGGATTATTATAGACAGTGATGAGACAATGGGGAATATTATAGAGAGTGATGGGACAATGGGGATTATTATAGACAGTGATGAGACAAAAGGGATTATTATAGATAGTGATGAGACAATGGGGTTTATTATAGACAATGAAGAGACAATGGGGAATAATATAGACAGTGATGGGACAATGGGGATTATTATAGACAGTGAGGGACAATGAGGATTATTATAGACAGTGATGGGACAATGGGGATTATTATAGACAGTGATGGGACAATGAGAATTATTATAGACAGTGATGGGACAATGGGGATTATTATAGACTGTGATGGGACAATGAGGATTATTATAGACAGTGATGGGACAATGGGGATTATTATAGACAGTGATGAGACAATAAAGATTATTATAGACAGTATGGGACAATGGGGATTATTATAGACAGTGATGGGACAATGGGGATTATTATAGACAGTGATGAGACAATGGGGATTATTATAGACAGTGATGAGACAATGGGGATTATTATAGACAGTGGTGGGACAATGGGGATTATTATAGACAGTGATGGGATAATGGGGATTATTCTCGACAGTGATGGGTCAATGGGGATTATTATAGACAGTGATGTGACAATAGGGATTATTATAGAGAGTGATGGGACAATGGGGATTATTATAGACAGTGATGGGACAATGGGGATTATTATAGACAGTGATGGGACAATGGGGATTATTAAAGACAGTGATGAGACAATGAGGATTAATATAGACAGCGATGGGACAATGGGGATCATTATAGACAGTGATGAGACAATAAGGGGATTATTATAGACAGTGATGGGACAATGGGGATTATTATCGACAGTGATGAGACAATGGGGATTATTACAGACAATGATGAGACAATGGGGATTATTATAGCAGTGATGAGACAATGGGGATTATTATAGACAGTGGTGGGACAATGGGGATTATTATAGACAGTGAAGGGACAATGGGGATTATTCAGACAGTGATGGGACAATGGGGATTATTATAGACAGTGATGGGACAATGGGGATTATTATAGACAGTGATGAGAGAATAAATATTATTATAGACAGTGATGGGACAATCGGGATTATTATAGACAGTGATGGGACAATGGGGATTATTATAGACAGTGATGAGACAATGGGGATTATTATAGACAGTGATGAGACAATGGGGATTGTTATAGACAGTGGTGGACAATGGGGATTATTATCGACAGTGATGGGATAATGGGGATTATTATAGACAGTGATGGGTCAATGGGGATTATTATAGACAGTGATGAGACAATGGGGATTATTATAGACAGTGATGGGTCAATGGGGATTATTATAGATAGTGATGGGACAATGGGGATTATTATAGACAGTGATGAGACAATGGGGATTATTATAGAGAGTGATGAGACAATGAGGATTATTACAGGCAGTGATGGGACAATGGGGATTATTATAGACAGTGATGGGACAATGGGCATTATTATAGACAGTGATGGGACAATGGGGATGATTATAGACAGTGATGGGACGAAGAGGATTATTATAGACAGTGATGGGACAATGGGGATTATTATAGACAGTGATGAGACAATGGAGATTATTATAGACAGTGATGAGACAATGGGGATTATTATAGACAGTGATGGGACAATGGGGATTATTATAGACAGTGATGGGACAATGAGAATTATTTTAGACAGTGATGGGACAATGGGGATTATTATAGACAGTGATGGGACATTGGGGATTATTATAGACAGTGATGGGACAATGGGGATTATTATAGACAGTTTGGAACAATGGGGATTATTATAGTCAGTGATTGGACAATGGGGATTATTATAGACAGTGATGGGACAATGGGGATTATTATAGACAGTGATGCGTCAATAGGGATTATTATAGACAGTGATGAGACAATGGGGACTATTATAGACAGTGAAGAGACAATCGGGATTATTATAGACCGTGATGGGACAATGGGGATTGTTATAGACAGTGATGAGTCAATGGGAATTATTATAGACAGTGATGAGACAATGGGGATTATTGTAGACAGTGATGGGACAATGAGGATTATTATAGACAGTGATGAGACAATGGGGATTATTATAGCAGTGATGAGACAATGGGGATTATTATAGACAGTGATGGGACAATGAGGATTATTATAGACAATGATGGGACAATGGGGATTATTATAGACAGTGATGAGACAATGGGGATTATTATAGACAGTGATGGGACAATGGGGATTATTATAGACAGTGATGGGACAATGGGGATTATTATAGACAGTGATGGGACAATGAGGATTATTATAGACAGTGATGGAACAATGGTTATTATTTTAGACAGTGATGCGAAATTGGGGATTATTATCGACTGTGATGGGACAATGGGGATTATTATAGACAGTGAGGGGCAATGGGGATTATTATAGACAGTGATGGGACATTGGGGATTATTATAGTGAGTGATGAGACAATGAGGATTATTATAGGCAGTGATGGGACAATGGGGATTATTATAGACAGTGATGGGACAATGGGCATTATTATAGACAGTGATGGGACAATGGGGATGATTATAGACAGTGATGGGACGAAGAGGATTATTATAGACAGTGATGGGACAATGGGGATTATTATAGACAGTGATGAGACAATGGAGATTATTATAGACAGTGATGAGACAATGGGGATTATTATAGACAGTGATGGGACAATGGGGATTATTATAGACAGTGATGGGACAATGAGAATTATTTTAGACAGTGATGGGACAATGGGGATTATTATAGACAGTGATGGGACATTGGGGATTATTTTAGACAGTGATGGGACATTGGGGATTATTATAGACAGTGATGGGACAATGGGGATTATTATAGACAGTTTGGAACAATGGGGACTATTATAGACAGTGAAGAGACAATCGGGATTATTATAGACCGTGATGGGACAATGGGGATTATTATAGACAGTGATGAGTCAATGGGAATTATTATAGACAGTGATGAGACAATGGGGATTATTGTAGACAGTGATGGGACAATGAGGATTATTATAGACAGTGATGAGACAATGGGGATTATTATAGCAGTGATGAGACAATGGGGATTATTATAGACAGTGATGGGACAATGAAGATTATTATAGACAATGATGGGACAATGGGGATTATTATAGACAGTGATGAGACAATGGGGATTATTATAGACAGTGATGGGACAATGGGGATTATTATAGACAGTGATGGGACAATGGGGATTATTATAGACAGTGATGGGACAATGAGGATTATTATAGACAGTGATGGAACAATGGGTATTATTTTAGACAGTGATGCGACATTGGGGATTATTATCGACTGTGATGGGACAATGGGGATTATTATAGACAGTGAGGGGTAATGGGGATTATTATAGACAGTGATGAGACAATGGGGATTATTATAGTCAGTGATTGGACAATGGGGATTATTACAGACAGTGATGGGACAATGGGGATTATTATCTACAGTGATGGGTCAATGGGGATTATTTTCGACAGTGATGAGACAATGGGGATTATTATAGACAGTGATCAGACAATGGGGATTATTATAGACCGTGATGGGACAATGAGGATTATTATAGACAGTGATGAGACAATGGGGATTATTATAGACAGTGATGAGACAATGGGGATTATTGTAGACAGTGATGGGACAATGAGGATTATTATAGACAGTGATGGGACAATGTGGATTATTATAGAGAGTGATGAGACAATGGGGATTATTATAGACAGTGATGAGACAATGGGGATTATTATAGACAGAGATGGGACAATGAGGATTATTATAGACAGCGATGGGACAATGGGGATTATTATAGACAGTGATGAGACAATGGGGATTATTATAGACAGTGATGAGACAATGGGGATTATTATAGCAGTGATGAGACAATGGGGATTATTATAGACAGTGATGGGACAACGAGGATTATTATAGACAGTGATGGGACAATGGGGATTATTATAGACAGTGATGGGACACTTGGGATTATTTTGACAGTGATGGGTCAATGATGATTATTATAGACAGTGATGAGACAATGGGGATTATTATTGACAGTGCTGGGACAATGGCGATTATTATAGACAGTGATGGGACAATGGGGATTATTATAGACAGTGATGAGACAATAAGGATTATTATAGACAGTGATGGGACAATGGGGATTATTATAGACAGTGATGGGACAATGGGGATTATTATAGACATTGATGGGACAATGGGGATTATTACAGTCAGTGATGGGATAATGGGGATTATTATAGACAGTGAGGGACAATGGGGATCATTGTAGACAGTGATGGGACAATTGGGATTATTGTAGACAGTGATGGGACAATGGGGATTATTATAGACAGTGATGGGACAATGAGGATTATTATAGACAGTGCTGAGACAATGGGGAATATTATAGAGAGTGATGGGACAATGGGGATTATTATAGACAGTGATGAGACAAAAGGGATTATTATAGATAGTGATGAGACAATGGGGTTTATTATAGACAATGATGAGACAATGGGTAATAATATATACAGTGATGGGACAATGGGGATTATTATAGACAGTGAGGGACAATGAGGATTATTATAGACAGTGATGGGACAATGGGGATTATTATAGACAGTGATTGGGACAATGAGAATTATTATAGACAGTGATGGGACAATGGGGATTATTATAGACTGTGATGGCACAATGGGGATTATTTTCGACAGTGATGAGACACTGGGGATTATTTAAGACGGTGATGAGACAATTGGGATTATTAAAGACAGTGATGGGACAATGGGGATTATTAGAGACAGTGATGAGACAATGAGGATTAATATAGACAGCGATGGGACAATGGGGATCATTATAGACAGTGATGAGACAATAAGGGGATTATTATAGACAGTGATGGGACAATGGGGATTATTATAGACAGTGATGGGACAATGAGAATTATTATAGACAGTGATGAGACAATGGGGATTATTATAGACAGAGATGGGACAATGAGGATTATTATAGACAGCGATGGGACAATGGGGATTATTATAGACAGTGATGAGACAATGGGGATTATTATAGACAGTGATGAGACAATGGGGATTATTATAGCAGTGATGAGACAATGGGGATTATTATAGACAGTGATGGGACAATGAGGATTATTATAGACAGTGATGGGACAATGGGGATTATTATAGACAGTGATGGGACACTTGGGATTATTTTGACAGTGATGGGTCAATGATGATTATTATAGACAGTGATGAGACAATGGGGATTATTATTGACAGTGCTGGGACAATGGCGATTATTATAGACAGTGATGGGACAATGGGGATTATTATAGACAGTGATGAGACAATAAGGATTATTATAGACAGTGATGGGACAATGGGGATTATTATAGACAGTGATGGGACAATGGGGATTATTATAGACATTGATGGGACAATGGGGATTATTACAGTCAGTGATGGGATAATGGGGATTATTATAGACAGTGAGGGACAATGGGGATCATTGTAGACAGTGATGGGACAATTGGGATTATTATAGACAGTGATGGGACAATAGGGATTATTATAGACAGTGATGGGACAATGAGGATTATTATAGACAGTGCTGAGACAATGGGGAATATTATAGAGAGTGATGGGACAATGGGGATTATTATAGACAGTGATGAGACAAAAGGGATTATTATAGATAGTGATGAGACAATGGGGTTTATTATAGACAATGATGAGACAATGGGTAATAATATATACAGTGATGGGACAATGGGGATTATTATAGACAGTGAGGGACAATGAGGATTATTATAGACAGTGATGGGACAATGGGGATTATTATAGACAGTGATGGGACAATGAGAATTATTATAGACAGTGATGGGACAATGGGGATTATTATAGACTGTGATGGCACAATGGGGATTATTTTCGACAGTGATGAGACACTGGGGATTATTTAAGACAGTGATGAGACAATTGGGATTATTAAAGACAGTGATGGGACAATGGGGATTATTAGAGACAGTGATGAGACAATGAGGATTAATATAGACAGCGATGGGACAATGGGGATCATTATAGACAGTGATGAGACAATAAGGGGATTATTATAGACAGTGATGGGACAATGGGGATTATTATAGACAGTGATGGGATAAAGGGGATTATTATAGACAGTGGGGTCAATGGGGATTATTATAGACAGTGATGAGACAATGGGGATTATTATAGACAGTGATGGGACAATGGGGATTATTATAGACAGTGATGGGAAAATGGGGATTATTTTAGACAGTGATGAGACAATGAGGACTATTATAGACAGTGATGGGACAATGGGGAGTAGTATCGACAGTGATGGGACAATGGGGATTATTATAGACAGTGATGGTACAATGGGGATTATTATAGACAGTGATGGGACAATGGGGATTATTATAGACAGTAATGGGACAATGGGGATTATTATAGACAGTGATGGGACAATGAGGATTATTATAGACAGTGATGGGACAATGGGGATTATTATAGACAGTGATGGGACATTGGGGATTATTATAGACAGTGATGGGACAATGGGGATTATTATAGACAGTGAGGGACAATGGGGATTATTATAGTCAGTGATTGGACAATGGGGATTATTATAGACAGTGATGGGACAATGAGGATTATTATAGACAGTGATGAGACAATGGGGATTATTATAGCAGTGATGAGACAATGGGGATTATTATAGACTGTGATGGCACAATGGGGATTATTTTCGACAGTGATGAGACACTGGGGATTATTTAAGACAGTGATGAGACAATTGGGATTATTAAAGACAGTGATGGGACAATGGGGATTATTAGAGACAGTGATGAGACAATGAGGATTAATATAGACAGCGATGGGACAATGGGGATCATTATAGACAGTGATGAGACAATAAGGGGATTATTATAGACAGTGATGGGACAATGGGGATTATTATAGACAGTGATGGGATAAAGGGGATTATTATAGACAGTGATGGGTCAATGGGGATTATTATAGACAGTGATGAGACAATGGGGATTATTATAGACAGTGATGGGACAATGGGGATTATTATAGACAGTGATGGGACAATGGGGATTATTTTAGACAGTGATGAGACAATGAGGACTATTATAGACAGTGATGGGACAATGGGGAGTAGTATCGACAGTGATGGGACAATGGGGATTATTATAGACAGTGATGGTACAATGGGGATTATTATAGACAGTGATGGGACAATGGGGATTATTTTAGACAGTGATGAGACAATGAGGACTATTATAGACAGTGATGGGACAATGGGGAGTAGTATCGACAGTGATGGGACAATGGGGTTTATTATAGACAGTGATGGTACAATGGGGATTATTATAGTCAGTGATGGGACAATGAGGATTATTATTGACAGTGATGGGGCAATGGGGATTATTATAGACAGTGATGGGACAATGGGGATTATTATAGACAGTGATGAGAAAATGGGGATTATTATAGACAGTGATGGGACAATGGGGATTATTATAGACAGTAATGGGACAATGGGGATTATTATAGACAGTGATGGGACAATGAGGATTATTATAGACAGTGATGGGACAATGGGGATTATTATAGACAGTGATGGGACATTGGGGATTATTATAGACAGTGATGGGACAATGGGGATTATTATAGACAGTGAGGGACAATGGGGATTATTATAGTCAGTGATTGGACAATGGGGATTATTATAGACAGTGATGGGACAATGAGGATTATTATAGACAGTGATGAGACAATGGGGATTATTATAGCAGTGATGAGACAATGGGGATTTTTATAGACAGTGATGGGACAATGAGGATTATTATAGACAATGATGGGACAATGGGGATTATTATAGACATTGATGAGACAATGGGGATTATTATAGACAGTGATGGGACAATGGGGATTATTATAGACACTGATGGGACAATGGGGATTATTATAGACAGTGATGGGACAATGAGGATTATTATAGACAGTGATGGGACAATGGGGATTATTATATATAGTGATGAGACAATGGGGATTATTATCGACAGTGATGGGACAATGGGGACTATTATAGACAGTGAGGGGCAATGTGGATTATTATAGACAGTGATGAGACAATGGGGATTATTATAGACAGTGATGGGACAATGGGGATTGTTATAGACAGTGATGGGACAATGGGGATTACTATATGCAGTGATGGGACAATGGGGATTATTATAGTCAGTGAATGGACAATGGGGATTATTACAGACAGTGATGGGACAATGGGGATTATTATAGACAGTGATGGGTCAATGGGGATTATTTTTGACAGTGATGAGACAATGGGGATTATTATAGACAGTGATGGGACAATGGGGATTAATATAGACAGTGATGAGACAATGGGGATTATTATAGACAGTGATGGGACAATGGGGATTATTATAGACAGTGATGGGATAAAGGGGATTATTATAGACAGTGATGGGTCAATGGGGATTATTATAGACAGTGATGAGACAATGGGGATTATTATAGACAGTGATGGGACAATGCGGATTATTATAGACAGTGATGGGACAATGGGGATTATTTTAGACAGTGATGAGACAATGAGGACTATTATAGACAGTGATGGGACAATGGGGAGTAGTATCGACAGTGATGGGACAATGGGGATTATTATAGACAGTGATGGTACAATGGGGATTATTATAGTCAGTGATGGGACAATGAGGATTATTGTAGACAGTGATGAGACAATGGGGATTATTATAGACAGTGGTGGGACAATGGGGATTATTATAGACAGTGATGGGATAATGGGGATTATTATAGACAGTGATGGCTCAATGGGGATTATTATAGACAGTGATGAGACAATGGGGATTATTATAGACAGTGATGGGACAATGGGGATTATTGTAGACAGTGATGGGACAATGGGGATTATTATAGACAGTGATGAGACAATGAGGACTATTATAGACAGTGATGGGACAATGGGGATTATTATCGACAGTGATGGGACAATGGGGATTATTATAGACAGTGATGGTACAATGGGGATTATTACAGACAGCGATGGGACAATGAGGATTATTATAGACAGTGATGGGACAATGGGGATTATTATAGACAGTGATGAGACAATGGGGATCATTATAGACCGTGATGGGACAATGGGGATTATTTTAGACAGTGATGAGACAATGGGGATAATTATAAACAGTGATGGGACAATGGGGATTATTATCGACAGTGATGGGACAATGGGGATTATTATAGACAGTGATGAGACAATGAGGACTATTATAGACAGTGATGGGACAATTGGGATTATTATAGACAGTGAGGGACAATGGGGATTTGATAGACAGTGAGGGACAATGGGGATTATTATAGACAGTGATGGGACAATGGGGATTATTATAGACAGTGATGGGACAATGAGGATTATTATAGACAGTGATGGGACAATGGGGATTATTATAGACAGTGAGGGACAATGGGGATTATTATAGACAGTGATGAGACAATGGGGATTATTATAGACAGTGATGAGACAATGAGGATTATTATAGACAGTGATGAGACAATGGGGATTATTATTTACCGTGATGAGACAATGGGGATTATTATAGACAGTGAAGAGACAATGGGGATTATTATAGACAGTGATGAGACAATGAGGATTATTATAGACAGTGATGGGACAATGAGGATTATTATCGACAGTGATGGGACAATGGGGATTATTATAGACAGTGATGGGACAATAGGGAGTATTATAGACAGTGATGAGACAATGGGCATTATTATAGACAGTACGGGACAATGGGGATTATTATAGACAGTGATGAGACAATGGGAATATTATAGTCAGTGATGGGACAATGGGGATTATTATAGACAGTGATGAGACAATGGGGATTATTATAGACAGTGATGAGACAATGGGGATTATTATAGACAGTGATGGGACAATGTGGATTATTATAGACAGTAATGGGACAATGGGGATTAGTATAGACAGTGAGGGACAATGGGGATTTTTATAAAGAGTGAGGGACAATGGGGATTATTATAGACAGTGATGGGACAATGGGGATTCTATAGACAGTGGTGGACAATGGGGATTATTACAGACAGTGATGAGACAATGGGGATTATTATAGACAGTGATGGGACAATGGGGATTATTATAGACAGTGATGGGACAATGAGGATTATTATAGACAGTGATGGGACAATGGGGATTATTATATACAGTGATGGGACATTGGGGATTATTATAGACAGTGATGGGACAATGGGGATTATTATACACAGTGAGGGACAATGGGGATTAGTATAGTCAGTGATTGGACAATGGGGATTATTATAGACAGTGATGGGACAATGGGGATTATTATAGAGAGTGATGGGTCAATGGGGATTATTATAGACAGTGATGAGTCAATGGGGACTATTATAGACAGTGATGAGACAATGGGGATTATTATAGACAGTGATGAGACAAAAGGGATTATTATAGATAGTGATGAGACAATGGGGAGTATTATAGAAAATGCTGAGACAATGGGGAATAATATAGACAGTGATGGGACAATGGGGATTATTATTAACAGTGAGGGACAATGAGGATTATTATAGACAGTGATGGGACAATGAGGATTATTATAGACTGTGATGAGACAATGGGGATTAATATAGACAGTGATGAGACAATGGGGATTATTATAGACAGTGATGGTACAATGGCGATTATTTAAGACAGTGATGAGACAATGGGGATTATTATAGACCGTGATGGGACAATGGGGATTATTTTAGACAGTGATGAGACAATGGGGATAATTATAAACAGTGATGGGACAATGGGGATTATTATCGAGAGTGATGGGACAATTGGGATTATTATAGACAGTGAGGGACAATGGGGATTTGATAGACAGTGAGGGACAATGGGGATTATTATAGACAGTGATGGGACAATGGGGATTATTATAGACAGTGATGGGCCAATGAGGATTATTATAGACAGTGATGGGACAATGGGGATTATTATAGACAGTGAGGGACAATGGGGATTATTATAGACAGTGATGAGACAATGGGGATTATTATAGACAGTGATGAGACAATGGGGATTAATATAGACAGTGATGAGACAATGGGGATTATTATAGACAGTGATGTACAATGGCGATTATTTAAGACAGTGATGAGACAATGGGGATTATTATAGACCGTGATGGGACAATGGGGATTATTTTAGACAGTGATGAGACAATGGGGATAATTATAAACAGTGATGGGACAATGGGGATTATTATCGAGAGTGATGGGACAATTGGGATTATTATAGACAGTGAGGGACAATGGGGATTTGACAGACAGTGAGGGACAATGGGGATTATTATAGACAGTGATGGGACAATGGGGATTATTATAGACAGTGATGGGACAATGAGGATTATTATAGACAGTGATGGGACAATGGGGATTATTATAGACAGTGAGGGACAATGGGGATTATTATAGACAGTGATGAGACAACGGGGATTATTATAGACAGTGATGAGACAATGAGGATTATTATAGACAGTGATGAGACAATGGGGATTATTATATACCGTGATGGGACAATAGGGATTATTATAGACAGTGAAGAGACAATGGGGATTATTATAGACAGTGATGAGACAATGAGGATTATTATAGACAGTGATGGGACAATGAGGATTATTATCGACAGTGATGGGACAATGGGGATTATTATAGACAGTGATGGGACAATAGGGAGTATTACAGACAGTGATGAGACAATGGGCATTATTATAGACAGTACGGGACAATGGGGATTATTATAGACAGTGATGAGACAATGGGAATATTATAGTCAGTGATGGGACAATGGGGATTATTATAGACAGTGATGAGACAATGGGGATTATTATAGACAGTGATGAGACAATGGGGTATTATTATAGACAGTGATGGGACAATGTGGATTATTATAGACAGTAATGGGACAATGGGGATTAGTATAGACAGTGAGGGACAATGGGGATTTTTATAGAGAGTGAGGGACAATGGGGATTATTATAGACAGCGAGGGACAATGGGGATTATTATAGACAGTAAGGGACAATGGGGATTATTATAGACAGTGAGGAACAATGGGGATTATTATAGACAGTGAGGGACAATAGGGATGATAATAGACAGTGGGGGACAATGGGGATTATTATAGACAGTGATGGGACAATGCGGATTATTATAGACAATGATCAGACAATGGGGATTATTATAGACAGTGACGGACAATGGGGATTATTATAGACAGTGATGAGACAATGGGGATTATTATAGACAGTGATGAGGCAATGTGGATTATTATACACAGTGATGGGACAATGGGGATTATTATAGACAGTGATGGGACAATGAGGATTATTATAGACAGTGATGAGACAATGGGGATTATTATAGACAGTGATGCGACAATGGGGATTATTATAGAGAGTGATGGGACAATGGGGATTATTATAGACAGTGATGAGACGATGAGGATTATTATAGACAGTGATGAGACAATGGGGAATTTTTATAGACAGTGATGGGACAATGGGGATTATTATAGACAGTGATGGGACAATGGGGATTATTATATACAATGAGGGACAATGGGGATTATTATAGAAAGTGATGAGACAATGGCGATTATTATAGACAGTGATGAGACAATGTGGATTATTATACACATTGATGGGACAATGGGGATTATTAGAGACAGTGATGAGACAATGGGGATTATTATATACAGTGAGGGACAATGGGGAGTATTATAGACAGTGATGAGACAATGGGGATTATTATAGACAGTGATGAGACAATAGGGATTATTATAGACAGTGAGGGGCCAATGGCGATTATTATAGACAGTGATGAGACATTGGGATTATTATAGACAGTGATGAGACAATGAGGATTATTATAGACAGTGATGGGACAATGGGGATTATTACAGGCAGTGATGAGACAATGGGGATTATTATAGGCAGTGATGAGACAATGGGGATTATTGTAGACAGTGATGAGACAATGAGGATTATTATAGAGAGTGAGGGACAATAAGGGGATTATTATATACAGTGATGAGACAATGGGGATTATTATGGAGAATGATGAGACATTGGGGATTATTATAGACAGTGATGGGACAATGAGGATTATTATAGATAGTGAGGGACAATAAGGGGATTATTATATGCAGTGATGAGACAATGGGGATTATTATAGACAGTGATGAGACAATGGGGATTATTATAGATAGTGATGAGACAATGGGGATTATTTTCGATAGTGATGAGACAATGAGGATTATTATATACAGTGATGAGACAATGGGGATTATTATAGACAGTGATGAGACAATGGGGATTATTATAGACAGTGATGAGACAATGGGGATTATTAGAGACAGTGAGGGACAATGTGGATTATTATCGGGAATGATGATACAATGGGAATTATTATAGACAGTGATGGGACAATGAGGATTATTATAGTCAGTGATGGGACAATGGGGATTATTATAGACAGTGATGGGACAATGAGGACTATTATAGACAGTGATGGGACAATGGGGATTAGTATAGACAGTGAGGGACAATGGGGATTTTTATAGAGAGTGAGGGACAATGGGGATTATTATAGACAGCGAGGGACAATGGGGATTATTATAGACAGTAAGGGACAATGGGGATTATTATAGACAGTGAGGAACAATGGGGATTATTATAGACAGTGAGGGACAATAGGGATGATAATAGACAGTGGGGGACAATGGGGATTATTATAGACAGTGATGATACAATGCGGATTATTATAGACAATGATCAGACAATGGGGATTATTATAGACAGTGACGGACAATGGGGATTATTATAGACAGTGATGAGACAATGGGGATTATTATAGACAGTGATGAGGCAATGTGGATTATTATACATAGTGATGGGACAATGGGGATTATTATAGACAGTGATGGGACAATGAGGATTATTATAGACAGTGATGAGACAATGGGGATTATTATAGACAGTGATGCGACAATGGGGATTATTATAGAGAGTGATGGGACAATGGGGATAATTATAGACAGTGATGAGACGATGAGGATTATTATAGACAGTGATGAGACAATGGGGAATTTTTATAGACAGTGATGGGACAATGGGGATTATTATAGACAGTGATGGGACAATGGGGATTATTATATACAATGAGGGACAATGGGGATTATTATAGAAAGTGATGAGACAATGGCGATTATTATAGACAGTGATGAGACAATGTGGATTATTATCCACATTGATGGGACAATGGGGATTATTAGAGACAGTGATGGGACAATGGGGATAATTATAGACAGTGATGGGACAATGTGGATTATTAGAGACAGTGATGAGACAATGGGGATTATTATAGACAGTGAGGGACAATGGGGAGTATTATAGACAGTGATGAGACAATGGGGATTATTATAGACAGTGATGAGACAATAGGGATTATTATAGACAGTGATGGGACAATGGCGATTATTATAGACAGTGATGAGACAATGGGATTATTATAGACAGTGATGAGACAATGAGGATTATTATAGATAGTGATGGGACAATGGGGATTATTACAGGCAGTGATGAGACAATGGGGATTATTATAGGCAGTGATGAGACAATGGGGATTATTGTAGACAGTGATGAGACAATGAGGATTATTATAGAGAGTGAGGGACAATAAGGGGATTATTATATACAGTGATGAGACAATGGGGATTATTATGGAGAATGATGAGACATTGGGGATTATTATAGACAGTGATGGGACAATGAGGATTATTATAGATAGTGAGGGACAATAAGGGGATTATTATATGCAGTGATGAGACAATGGGGATTATTATAGACAGTGATGAGACAATGGGGATTATTATAGATAGTGATGAGACAATGGGGATTATTTTCGATAGTGATGAGACAATGAGGATTATTATATACAGTGATGAGACAATGGGGATTATTATAGACAGTGATGAGACAATGGGGATTATTATAGACAGTGATGAGACAATGGGGATTATTAGAGACAGTGAGGGACAATGGGGATTATTATCGAGAATGATGATACAATGGGAATTATTATAGACAGTGATGGGACAATGAGGATTATTATAGTCAGTGATGGGACAATGGGGATTATTATAGACAGTGATGGGACAATGAGGACTATTATAGACAGTGATGGGACAATGGGGATTATTATCGACAGTGATGGGACAATGGGGATTATTATAGACAGTGATGGTACAATGGGGATTATTACAGACAGTGATGGGACAATGAGGATTATTATAGACAGTGATGGGACAATGGGGATTATTATAGACAGTGGTGGAAAATGGGGATTATTACAGACAGTGATGAGACAATGGGGATTATTATAGACAGTGATGGGACAATGGGGATTATTATAGACAGTGATGGGACAATGAGGATTATTATAGACAGTGATGGGACATTGGGGATTATTATAGACAATGATGAGACAATGGGTAATAATATAGACAGTGATGGGACAATGGGGATTATTATAGGGAGTGAGGGACAATGAGGATTATTATAGACAGTGATGGGACAATGGGGATTATTATAGACAGTGATGGGACAATGAGGATTATTATAGACAGTGATGGGACAATGGGGATTATTATAGACTATGATGGGACAATGGGGATTATTATAGACAGTGATGAGACAATGGGGATTAATATAGACAGTGATGAGACAATGGGGATTATTATAGACAGTGATGGGACAATGGGGATTATTATAGACAGTGATGGGACAATGAGGATTATTATAGACAGTGATGGGACAATGGGGATTATTATAGACAGTGAGGGACAATGGGGATTATTATAGACAGTGATGAGACAATGGGGATTATTATAGACAGTGATGAGACAATGGGGATTAATATAGACAGTGATGAGACAATGGGGATTATTATAGACAGTGATGGTACAATGGCGATTATTTAAGACAGTGATGAGACAATGGGGATTATTATAGACCGTGATGGGACAATGGGGATTATTTTAGACAGTGATGAGACAATGGGGATAATTATAAACAGTGATGGGACAATGGGGATTATTATCGAGAGTGATGGGACAATTGGGATTATTATAGACAGTGAGGGACAATGGGGATTATTATAGACAGTGAGGGACAATGGGGATTATTATAGACAGTGATGAGACAATGGGGATTATTATAGACAGTGATGAGACAATGAGGATTATTATAGACAGTGATGAGACAATGGGGATTATTATATACCGTGATGGGACAATGGGGATTATTATAGACAGTGAAGAGACAATGGGGATTATTATAGACAGTGATGAGACAATGAGGATTATTATAGACTGTGATGGGACAATGAGGATTATTATAGACAGTGATGGGACAATGGGGATTATTATAGACAGTGATGGGACAATAGGGAGTATTATAGACAGTGATGGGACAATGGGGATTATTATAGACAGTGATGAGACAATGGGGATTATTTTAGACAGTGATGAGACAATGAGGGATTATTATAGACAGTGATGGGACAATGGGGATTATTATATACAGTGATGAGACAATGAGGATTATTATAGACAGTGAGGGACAATAAGGGGATTATTATATACAGTAATGAGACAATGGGGATTATTATAGAGAATGATGAGACATTGGGGATTATTATAGACAGTGATGGGACAATGAGGATTATTATAGATTGTGAGGGACAATAAGGGGATTATTATATACAGTGATGAGACAATGGGGATTATTATAGACAGTGATGAGACAATGGGGATTATTATAGATAGTGATGAGACAATGGGGATTATTTTCGATAGTGATGAGACAATGAGGATTATTATATACAGTGATGAGACAATGGGCATTACTTTGACAGTGATGAGACAATGGGGATTATTAGAGACAGTGAGGGACAATGGGGATTATTATAGAGAATGATGATACAATGGGAATTATTATAGACAGTGATGGGACAATGAGGATTATTATAGTCAGTGATGGGACAATGGGGATTATTATAGACAGTGATGGGACAATGGGGATTATTATAGACAGTGATGAGACAATGGCGATTATTATAGACAGTGATGGGACCATGGGGATTATTATAGACAGTGATGGGACAATGGGGATTATTATAGACTGTGCTGAGACAATGGGGATTATTATAGACAGTGATGAGACAATGGGGATTATTATATACAGTGATGGGACAATGGGGATTATTATAGACAGTGATGGGACAATGGGGATTATTATAGACAGTGATGATACAATGGGAATTATTATAGACAGTGATGGGACAATGAGGATTATTATAGGCAGTGATGGGACAATGGGGATTATTATAGACAGTGATGGGACAATGGGGATTATTATAGACAGTGATGAGACAATGGGGATTATTATAGACAGTGATGGGACAATGGGGATTATTATAGACAGTGATGTGACAATGGGGATTATTATAGACAGTGATGGGACAATGGGGATTATTATAGACAGTGATGGGACAACGGGGATTATTATAGACAGTGATGGGACAATGGGGATTATTATAGACAGTGATGGGACAATGGGGATTATTATAGACAGTGAGGGACAATGGGGATTATTATAGACAGTGATGGGACAATGGGGATTATTATAGACAGTGATGGGACAATGGGGATTATTATAGACAGTGATTTGACAATGGGGATTATTATAGACAGTGAGGGACAATGGGGATTATTATAGACAGTGATGAGACAATGGGGATAATTATAGACAGTGTTGAGACAATGGGGATTATTATAGACAGTGATGGGACAATGGGGATTATTATAGAGAGTGATGAGACAATGGGGATTATTATAGACAGTGATGGGACAATGGGGATTATTATAGACAGTGAGGTACAATGGGGATTATTATAGACAGTGATAGGACAATGGGGATTATTATAGACAGTGATGGGACAATGAAGATTATTATAGACAGTGATGGGACAATGGGGATTATTATACACAGTGAGGGACAATGGGGATTATTATAGAGAGTGATGAGACAATGGGGATTATTATAGACAGTGATGAGACAATGAGGATTATTATAGACAATGATGAGACAATGGGGATTATTATATACAGTGATGGGACAATGGGGATTATTATAGACAGTGAAGAGTCTATGGGGATTATTATAGACAGTGATGGGACAATTGGGATTATTATAGACAGTGATGGGACAATGGGGCTTATTATAGACAGTGATGGGACAATGGGCATTATTATAGACAGTGAGGGACAATGGGGATTATTATAGTCAGTGATGAGACAATGGGGATAATTATAGACAGCGTTGAGACAATGGGGATTATTATAGACAGTGATGGGACAATGGGGATAATTATAAACAGTGATGGGACAATGGGGATTATTGTAGACAGTGATGTGACAATGGGGATTATTATCGAGAGTGATGGGACAATTGGGATTATTATAGACAGTGAGGGACAATGGGGATTTGATAGAGAGTGAGGGACAATGGGGATTATTATAGACAGTGATTGGACAATGGGGATTATTATAGACAGTGATGGGACAATGAGGATTATTATAGACAGTGATGGGACAATGGGGATTATTATAGACAGTGAGGGACAATGGGGATTATTATAGACAGTGATGAGACAATGGGGATTATTATAGACAGTGATGAGACAATGAGGATTATTATAGACAGTGATGAGACAATGGGGATTATTATATACCGTGATGGGACAATGGGGATTATTATAGACAGTGAAGAGACAATGGGGATTATTATAGACAGTGATGAGACAATGAGGATTATTATAGACAGTGATGGGACAATGAGGATTATTATAAACAGTGATGGGACAATGGGGATTATTATAGACAGTGATGAGACAATGGGGATTATTATAGACAGTGATGAGACAATGAGGATTATTATAGACAGTGATGGGACAATGGGGATTATTATAGACAGTGATTTGACAATGGGGATTATTATAGACAGTGAGGGACAATGGGGATTATTATAGACAGTGATTTGACAATGGGGATTATTATAGACAGTGAGGGACAATGGGGATTATTATAGACAGTGATGAGACAATGGGGATAATTATAGACAGTGTTGAGACAATGGGGATTATTATAGACAGTGATGGGACAATGGGGATTATTATAGACAGTAATGAGACAATGGGGATTATTATAGAGAATGATGAGACATTGGGGATTATTATAGACAGTGATGGGACAATGAGGATTATTATAGATTGTGAGGGACAATAAGGGGATTATTATATACAGTGATGAGACAATGGGGATTATTATAGACAGTGATGAGACAATGGGGATTATTATAGATAGTGATGAGACAATGGGGATTATTTTCGATAGTGATGAGACAATGAGGATTATTATATACAGTGATGAGACAATGGGGATTACTTTGACAGTGATGAGACAATGGGGATTATTAGAGACAGTGAGGGACAATGGGGATTATTATAGAGAATGATGATACAATGGGAATTATTATAGACAGTGATGGGACAATGAGGATTATTATAGTCAGTGATGGGACAATGGGGATTATTATAGACAGTGATGGGACAATGGGGATTATTATAGACAGTGATGAGACAATGGGGATTATTATAGACAGTGATGGGACCATGGGGATTATTATAGACAGTGATGGGACAATGGGGATTATTATAGACTGTGCTGAGACAATGGGGATTATTATAGACAGTGATGAGACAATGGGGATTATTATATACAGTGATGGGACAATGGGGATTATTATAGACGGTGATGGGACAATGGGGATTATTATAGACAGTGATGATACAATGGGAATTATTATAGACAGTGATGGGACAATGAGGATTATTATAGGCAGTGATGGGACAATGGGGATTATTATAGACAGTGATGGGACAATGGGGATTATTATAGACAGTGATGAGACAATGGGGATTATTATAGACAGTGATGGGACAATGGGGATTATTATAGACAGTGATGTGACAATGGGGATTATTATAGACAGTGATGGGACAATGGGGATTATTATAGACAGTGATGGGACAACGGGGATTATTATAGACAGTGATGGGACAATGGGGATTATTATAGACAGTGATGGGACAATGGGGATTATTATAGACAGTGAGGGACAATGGGGATTATTATAGACAGTGATGGGACAATGGGGATTATTATAGACAGTGATGGGACAATGGGGATTATTATAGACAGTGATTTGACAATGGGGATTATTATAGACAGTGAGGGACAATGGGAATTATTATAGACAGTGATGAGACAATGGGGATAATTATAGACAGTGTTGAGACAATGGGGATTATTATAGACAGTGATGGGACAATGGGGATTATTATAGACAGTGATGGGACAATGGGGATTATTATAGACAGTGATGGGACAATGGGGATTATTATAGACAGTGAGGTACAATGGGGATTATTATAGACAGTGATAGGACAATGGGGATTATTATAGACAGTGAGGGACAATGGGGATTTGATAGAGAGTGAGGGACAATGGGGATTATTATAGACAGTGATTGGACAATGGGGATTATTATAGACAGTGATGGGACAATGAGGATTATTATAGACAGTGATGGGACAATGGGGATTATTATAGACAGTGAGGGACAATGGGGATTATTATAGACAGTGATGAGACAATGGGGATTATTATAGACAGTGATGAGACAATGAGGATTATTATAGACAGTGATGAGACAATGGGGATTATTATATACCGTGATGGGACAATGGGGATTATTATAGACAGTGAAGAGACAATGGGGATTATTATAGACAGTGATGAGACAATGAGGATTATTATAGACAGTGATGGGACAATGAGGATTATTATAAACAGTGATGGGACAATGGGGATTATTATAGACAGTGATGAGACAATGGGGATTATTATAGACAGTGATGAGACAATGAGGATTATTATAGACAGTGATGGGACAATGGGGATTATTATAGACAGTGATTTGACAATGGGGATTATTATAGACAGTGAGGGACAATGGGGATTATTATAGACAGTGATTTGACAATGGGGATTATTATAGACAGTGAGGGACAATGGGGATTATTATAGACAGTGATGAGACAATGGGGATAATTATAGACAGTGTTGAGACAATGGGGATTATTATAGACAGTGATGGGACAATGGGGATTATTATAGACAGTAATGAGACAATGGGGATTATTATAGAGAATGATGAGACATTGGGGATTATTATAGACAGTGATGGGACAATGAGGATTATTATAGATTGTGAGGGACAATAAGGGGATTATTATATACAGTGATGAGACAATGGGGATTATTATAGACAGTGATGAGACAATGGGGATTATTATAGATAGTGATGAGACAATGGGGATTATTTTCGATAGTGATGAGACAATGAGGATTATTATATACAGTGATGAGACAATGGGGATTACTTTGACAGTGATGAGACAATGGGGATTATTAGAGACAGTGAGGGACAATGGGGATTATTATAGAGAATGATGATACAATGGGAATTATTATAGACAGTGATGGGACAATGAGGATTATTATAGTCAGTGATGGGACAATGGGGATTATTATAGACAGTGATGGGACAATGGGGATTATTATAGACAGTGATGAGACAATGGGGATTATTATAGACAGTGATGGGACCATGGGGATTATTATAGACAGTGATGGGACAATGGGGATTATTATAGACTGTGCTGAGACAATGGGGATTATTATAGACAGTGATGAGACAATGGGGATTATTATAGACAGTGATGGGACAATGGGGATTATTATAGACAGTGATTTGACAATGGGGATTATTATAGACAGTGATGATACAATGGGAATTATTATAGACAGTGATGGGACAATGAGGATTATTATAGGCAGTGATGGGACAATGGGGATTATTATAGACAGTGATGGGACAATGGGGATTATTATAGACAGTGATGAGACAATGGGGATTATTATAGACAGTGATGGGACAATGGGGATTATTATAGACAGTGATGTGACAATGGGGATTATTATAGACAGTGATGGGACAATGGGGATTATTATAGACAGTGATGGGACAACGGGGATTATTATAGACAGTGATGGGACAATGGGGATTATTATAGACAGTGATGGGACAATGGGGATTATTATAGACAGTGAGGGACAATGGGGATTATTATAGACAGTGATGGGACAATGGGGATTATTATAGACAGTGATGGGACAATGGGGATTATTATAGACAGTGATTTGACAATGGGGATTATTATAGACAGTGAGGGACAATGGGGATTATTATAGACAGTGATGAGACAATGGGGATAATTATAGACAGCGTTGAGACAATGGGGATTATTATAGACAGTGATGGGACAATGGGGATAATTATAAACAGTGATGGGACAATGGGGATTATTATAGACAGTGATGTGACAATGGGGATTATTATCGAGAGTGATGGGACAATTGGGATTATTATAGACAGTGAGGGACAATGGGGATTTGATAGAGAGTGAGGGACAATGGGGATTATTATAGACAGTGATTGGACAATGGGGATTATTATAGACAGTGATGGGACAATGAGGATTATTATAGACAGTGATGGGACAATGGGGATTATTATAGACAGTGAGGGACAATGGGGATTATTATAGACAGTGATGAGACAATGGGGATTATTATAGACAGTGATGAGACAATGAGGATTATTATAGACAGTGATGAGACAATGGGGATTATTATATACCGTGATGGGACAATGGGGATTATTATAGACAGTGAAGAGACAATGGGGATTATTATAGACAGTGATGAGACAATGAGGATTATTATAGACAGTGATGGGACAATGAGGATTATTATAAACAGTGATGGGACAATGGGGATTATTATAGACAGTGATGAGACAATGGGGATTATTATAGACAGTGATGAGACAATGAGGATTATTATAGACAGTGATGGGACAATGGGGATTATTATAGACAGTGATTTGACAATGGGGATTATTATAGACAGTGAGGGACAATGGGGATTATTATAGACAGTGATTTGACAATGGGGATTATTATAGACAGTGAGGGACAATGGGGATTATTATAGACAGTGATGAGACAATGGGGATAATTATAGACAGTGTTGAGACAATGGGGATTATTATAGACAGTGATGGGACAATGGGGATTATTATAGACAGTGATGTGACAATGGGGATTATTATCGAGAGTGATGGGACAATTGGGATTATTATAGACAGTGAGGGACAATGGGGATTTGATAGAGAGTGAGGGACAATGGGGATTATTATAGACAGTGATTGGACAATGGGGATTATTATAGACAGTGATGGGACAATGAGGATTATTATAGACAGTGATGGGACAATGGGGATTATTATAGACAGTGAGGGACAATGGGGATTATTATAGACAGTGATGAGACAATGGGGATTATTATAGACAGTGATGAGACAATGAGGATTATTATAGACAGTGATGAGACAATGGGGATTATTATATACCGTGATGGGACAATGGGGATTATTATAGACAGTGAAGAGACAATGGGGATTATTATAGACAGTGATGAGACAATGAGGATTATTATAGACAGTGATGGGACAATGAGGATTATTATAAACAGTGATGGGACAATGGGGATTATTATAGACAGTGATGAGACAATGGGGATTATTATAGACAGTGATGAGACAATGAGGATTATTATAGACAGTGATGGGACAATGGGGATTATTATAGACAGTGATTTGACAATGGGGATTATTATAGACAGTGAGGGACAATGGGGATTATTATAGACAGTGATTTGACAATGGGGATTATTATAGACAGTGAGGGACAATGGGGATTATTATAGACAGTGATGAGACAATGGGGATAATTATAGACAGTGTTGAGACAATGGGGATTATTATAGACAGTGATGGGACAATGGGGATTATTATAGACAGTAATGAGACAATGGGGATTATTATAGAGAATGATGAGACATTGGGGATTATTATAGACAGTGATGGGACAATGAGGATTATTATAGATTGTGAGGGACAATAAGGGGATTATTATATACAGTGATGAGACAATGGGGATTATTATAGACAGTGATGAGACAATGGGGATTATTATAGATAGTGATGAGACAATGGGGATTATTTTCGATAGTGATGAGACAATGAGGATTATTATATACAGTGATGAGACAATGGGGATTACTTTGACAGTGATGAGACAATGGGGATTATTAGAGACAGTGAGGGACAATGGGGATTATTATAGAGAATGATGATACAATGGGAATTATTATAGACAGTGATGGGACAATGAGGATTATTATAGTCAGTGATGGGACAATGGGGATTATTATAGACAGTGATGGGACAATGGGGATTATTATAGACAGTGATGAGACAATAGGGATTATTATAGACAGTGATGGGACCATGGGGATTATTATAGACAGTGATGGGACAATGGGGATTATTATAGACTGTGCTGAGACAATGGGGATTATTATAGACAGTGATGAGACAATGGGGATTATTATATACAGTGATGGGACAATGGGGATTATTATAGACGGTGATGGGACAATGGGGATTATTATAGACAGTGATGATACAATGGGAATTATTATAGACAGTGATGGGACAATGAGGATTATTATAGGCAGTGATGGGACAATGGGGATTATTATAGACAGTGATGGGACAATGGGGATTATTATAGACAGTGATGAGACAATGGGGATTATTATAGACAGTGATGGGACAATGGGGATTATTATAGACAGTGATGTGACAATGGGGATTATTATAGACAGTGATGGGACAATGAGGATTATTATAGACAGTGATGGGACAACGGGGATTATTATAGACAGTGATGGGACAATGGGGATTATTATAGACAGTGATGGGACAATGGGGATTATTATAGACAGTGAGGGACAATGGGGATTATTATAGACAGTGATGGGACAATGGGGATTATTATAGACAGTGATGGGACAATGGGGATTATTATAGACAGTGATTTGACAATGGGGATTATTATAGACAGTGAGGGACAATGGGGATTATTATAGACAGTGATGAGACAATGGGGATAATTATAGACAGTGTTGAGACAATGGGGATTATTATAGACAGTGATGGGACAATGGGGATTATTATAGACAGTGATGGGACAATGGGGATTATTATAGACAGTGATGGGACAATGGGGATTATTATAGACAGTGAGGTACAATGGGGATTATTATAGACAGTGATAGGACAATGGGGATTATTATAGACAGTGAGGGACAATGGGGATTTGATAGAGAGTGAGGGACAATGGCGATTATTATAGACAGTGATTGGACAATGGGGATTATTATAGACAGTGATGGGACAATGAGGATTATTATAGACAGTGATGGGACAATGGGGATTATTATAGACAGTGAGGGACAATGGGGATTATTATAGACAGTGATGAGACAATGGGGATTATTATAGACAGTGATGAGACAATGAGGATTATTATAGACAGTGATGAGACAATGGGGATTATTATATACCGTGATGGGACAATGGGGATTATTATAGACAGTGAAGAGACAATGGGGATTATTATAGACAGTGATGAGACAATGAGGATTATTATAGACAGTGATGGGACAATGAGGATTATTATAAACAGTGATGGGACAATGGGGATTATTATAGACAGTGATGAGACAATGGGGATTATTATAGACAGTGATGAGACAATGAGGATTATTATAGACAGTGATGGGACAATGGGGATTATTATAGACAGTGATTTGACAATGGGGATTATTATAGACAGTGAGGGACAATGGGGATTATTATAGACAGTGATTTGACAATGGGGATTATTATAGACAGTGAGGGACAATGGGGATTATTATAGACAGTGATGAGACAATGGGGATAATTATAGACAGTGTTGAGACAATGGGGATTATTATAGACAGTGATGGGACAATGGGGATTATTATAGACAGTAATGAGACAATGGGGATTATTATAGAGAATGATGAGACATTGGGGATTATTATAGACAGTGATGGGACAATGAGGATTATTATAGATTGTGAGGGACAATAAGGGGATTATTATATACAGTGATGAGACAATGGGGATTATTATAGACAGTGATGAGACAATGGGGATTATTATAGATAGTGATGAGACAATGGGGATTATTTTCGATAGTGATGAGACAATGAGGATTATTATATACAGTGATGAGACAATGGGGATTACTTTGACAGTGATGAGACAATGGGGATTATTAGAGACAGTGAGGGACAATGGGGATTATTATAGAGAATGATGATACAATGGGAATTATTATAGACAGTGATGGGACAATGAGGATTATTATAGTCAGTGATGGGACAATGGGGATTATTATAGACAGTGATGGGACAATGGGGATTATTATAGACAGTGATGAGACAATGGGGATTATTATAGACAGTGATGGGACCATGGGGATTATTATAGACAGTGATGGGACAATGGGGATTATTATAGACTGTGCTGAGACAATGGGGATTATTATAGACAGTGATGAGACAATGGGGATTATTATATACAGTGATGGGACAATGGGGATTATTATAGACAGTGATGGGACAATGGGGATTATTATAGACAGTGATGATACAATGGGAATTATTATAGACAGTGATGGGACAATGAGGATTATTATAGGCAGTGATGGGACAATGGGGATTATTATAGACAGTGATGGGACAATGGGGATTATTATAGACAGTGATGAGACAATGGGGATTATTATAGACAGTGATGGGACAATGGGGATTATTATAGACAGTGATGTGACAATGGGGATTATTATAGACAGTGATGGGACAATGGGGATTATTATAGACAGTGATGGGACAACGGGGATTATTATAGACAGTGATGGGACAATGGGGATTATTATAGACAGTGATGGGACAATGGGGATTATTATAGACAGTGAGGGACAATGGGGATTATTATAGACAGTGATGGGACAATGGGGATTATTATAGACAGTGATGGGACAATGGGGATTATTATAGACAGTGATTTGACAATGGGGATTATTATAGACAGTGAGGGACAATGGGGATTATTATAGACAGTGATGAGACAATGGGGATAATTATAGACAGTGTTGAGACAATGGGGATTATTATAGACAGTGATGGGACAATGGGGATTATTATAGACAGTGATGGGACAATGGGGATTATTATAGACAGTGATGGGACAATGGGGATTATTATAGACAGTGAGGTACAATGGGGATTATTATAGACAGCGATAGGACAATGGGGATTATTATAGACAGTGATGGGACAATGAAGATTATTATAGACAGTGATGGGACAATGGGGATTATTATACACAGTGAGGGACAATGGGGATTATTATAGAGAGTGATGAGACAATGGGGATTATTATAGACAGTGATGAGACAATGAGGATTATTATAGACAATGATGAGACAATGGGGATTATTATAGACAGTGATGGGACAATTGGGATTATTATAGACAGTGATGGGACAATGGGGCTTATTATAGACAGTGATGGGACAATGGGCATTATTATAGACAGTGAGGGACAATGGGGATTATTATAGTCAGTGATGAGACAATGGGGATAATTATAGACAGCGTTGAGACAATGGGGATTATTATAGACAGTGATGGGACAATGGGGATAATTATAAACAGTGATGGGACAATGGGGATTATTATAGACAGTGATGTGACAATGGGGATTATTATCGAGAGTGATGGGACAATTGGGATTATTATAGACAGTGAGGGACAATGGGGATTTGATAGAGAGTGAGGGACAATGGGGATTATTATAGACAGTGATTGGACAATGGGGATTATTATAGACAGTGATGGGACAATGAGGATTATTATAGACAGTGATGGGACAATGGGGATTATTATAGACAGTGAGGGACAATGGGGATTATTATAGACAGTGATGAGACAATGGGGATGATTATAGACAGTGATGAGACAATGAGGATTATTATAGACAGTGATGAGACAATGGGGATTATTATATACCGTGATGGGACAATGGGGATTATTATAGACAGTGAAGAGACAATGGGGATTATTATAGACAGTGATGAGACAATGAGGATTATTATAGACAGTGATGGGACAATGAGGATTATTATAAACAGTGATGGGACAATGGGGATTATTATAGACAGTGATGAGACAATGGGGATTATTATAGACAGTGATGAGACAATGAGGATTATTATAGACAGTGATGGGACAATGGGGATTATTACAGGCAGTGATGAGACAATGGGGATTATTATAGACAGTTATGAGACTATGGGGATTATTATAGACAGTGATGAGACAATGAGGATTATTATAGACAGTGATGAGACAATGGGTATTATTATAGACAGTGATGAGACAATGGGGATTATTATAGACAGTGATGAGACAATGAGGATTATTATAGACAGTGATGGGACAATGGGGATTATTATCGACAGTGATGAGACAATGAAGGATTATTATAGACAGTAAGGGACAATAGGTATTATTATAGACAGTGACGAGACAATGGGGATTAATATAGACAGTGATGGGACAATGGGGATTATTATAGACAGTGATGAGACAATGGGGATTATTATAGACAGTGATGAGACAATGAGGATCATTATAGACAGTGATGAGACAATGGGGATTATTATAGACAGTGATGAGACAATAGGGATTATTATAGACAGTGATGGGACAATGGCGATTATTACAGACAGTGATGAGACAATGGGGATTATTATAGACAGTGATGAGACAATGAGGATTATTATAGACAGTGATGGGACAATGGGGATTATTACAGGCAGTGATGAGACAATGGGGATTATTATAGACAGTTATGAGACTATGGGGATTATTATAGACAGTGATGAGACAATGAGGATTATTATAGACATTGAGGGATAATAAGGGGATTATTATATACAGTGATGAGACAATGGGGATTATTATAGACAGTGATGGGACAATGGGGATTATTATAGACAGTGATGTGACAATGGGGATTATTATAGACAGTGATGGGACAATGGGGATTATTATAGACAGTGATGGGACAACGGGGATTATTATAGACAGTGATGGGACAATGGGGATTATTATAGACAGTGATGGGACAATGGGGATTATTATAGACAGTGAGGGACAATGGGGATTATTATAGACAGTGATGGGACAATGGGGATTATTATAGACAGTGATGGGACAATGGGGATTATTATAGACAGTGATTTGACAATGGGGATTATTATAGACAGTGAGGGACAATGGGGATTATTATAGACAGTGATGAGACAATGGGGATAATTATAGACAGTGTTGAGACAATGGGGATTATTATAGACAGTGATGGGACAATGGGGATTATTATAGACAGTGATGGGACAATGGGGATTATTATAGACAGTGATGGGACAATGGGGATTATTATAGACAGTGAGGTACAATGGGGATTATTATAGACAGTGATAGGACAATGGGGATTATTATAGACAGTGAGGGACAATGGGGATTTGATAGAGAGTGAGGGACAATGGGGATTATTATAGACAGTGATTGGACAATGGGGATTATTATAGACAGTGATGGGACAATGAGGATTATTATAGACAGTGATGGGACAATGGGGATTATTATAGACAGTGAGGGACAATGGGGATTATTATAGACAGTGATGAGACAATGGGGATTATTATAGACAGTGATGAGACAATGAGGATTATTATAGACAGTGATGAGACAATGGGGATTATTATATACCGTGATGGGACAATGGGGATTATTATAGACAGTGAAGAGACAATGGGGATTATTATAGACAGTGATGAGACAATGAGGATTATTATAGACAGTGATGGGACAATGAGGATTATTATAAACAGTGATGGGACAATGGGGATTATTATAGACAGTGATGAGACAATGGGGATTATTATAGACAGTGATGAGACAATGAGGATTATTATAGACAGTGATGGGACAATGGGGATTATTATAGACAGTGATTTGACAATGGGGATTATTATAGACAGTGAGGGACAATGGGGATTATTATAGACAGTGATGAGACAATGGGGATAATTATAGACAGTGTTGAGACAATGGGGATTATTATAGACAGTGATGGGACAATGGGGATTATTATAGACAGTAATGAGACAATGGGGATTATTATAGAGAATGATGAGACATTGGGGATTATTATAGACAGTGATGGGACAATGAGGATTATTATAGATTGTGAGGGACAATAAGGGGATTATTATATACAGTGATGAGACAATGGGGATTATTATAGACAGTGATGAGACAATGGGGATTATTATAGATAGTGATGAGACAATGGGGATTATTTTCGATAGTGATGAGACAATGAGGATTATTATATACAGTGATGAGACAATGGGGATTACTTTGACAGTGATGAGACAATGGGGATTATTAGAGACAGTGAGGGACAATGGGGATTATTATAGAGAATGATGATACAATGGGAATTATTATAGACAGTGATGGGACAATGAGGATTATTATAGTCAGTGATGGGACAATGGGGATTATTATAGACAGTGATGGGACAATGGGGATTATTATAGACAGTGATGAGACAATGGGGATTATTATAGACAGTGATGGGACCATGTGGATTATTATAGACAGTGATGGGACAATGGGGATTATTATAGACTGTGCTGAGACAATGGGGATTATTATAGACAGTGATGAGACAATGGGGATTATTATATACAGTGATGGGACAATGGGGATTATTATAGACAGTGATGGGACAATGGGGATTATTATAGACAGTGATGATACAATGGGAATTATTATAGACAGTGATGGGACAATGAGGATTATTATAGGCAGTGATGGGACAACGGGGATTATTATAGACAGTGATGGGACAATGGGGATTATTATAGACAGTGATGAGACAATGGGGATTATTATAGACAGTGATGGGACAATGGGGATTATTATAGACAGTGATGTGACAATGGGGATTATTATAGACAGTGATGGGACAATGGGGATTATTATAGACAGTGATGGGACAACGGGGATTATTATAGACAGTGATGGGACAATGGGGATTATTATAGACAGTGATGGGACAAAGGGGATTATTATAGACAGTGAGGGACAATGGGGATTATTATAGACAGTGATGGGACAATGGGGATTATTATAGACAGTGATGGGACAATGGGGATTATTATAGACAGTGATTTGACAATGGGGATTATTATAGACAGTGAGGGACAATGGGGATTATTATAGACAGTGATGAGACAATGGGGATAATTATAGACAGTGTTGAGACAATGGGGATTATTATAGACAGTGATGGGACAATGGGGATTATTATAGACAGTGATGGGACAATGGGGATTATTATAGACAGTGATGGGACAATGGGGATTATTATAGACAGTGAGGTACAATGGGGATTATTATAGACAGCGATAGGACAATGGGGATTATTATAGACAGTGATGGGACAATGAAGATTATTATAGACAGTGATGGGACAATGGGGATTATTATACACAGTGAGGGACAATGGGGATTATTATAGAGAGTGATGAGACAATGGGGATTATTATAGACAGTGATGAGACAATGAGGATTATTATAGACAATGATGAGACAATGGGGATTATTATATACAGTGATGGGACAATGGGGATTATTATAGACAGTGAAGAGTCTATGGGGATTATTATAGACAGTGATGGGACAATTGGGATTATTATAGACAGTGATGGGACAATGGGGCTTATTATAGACAGTGATGGGACAATGGGCATTATTATAGACAGTGAGGGACAATGGGGATTATTATAGTCAGTGATGAGAAAATGGGGATAATTATAGACAGCGTTGAGACAATGGGGATTATTATAGACAGTGATGGGACAATGGGGATAATTATAAACAGTGATGGGACAATGGGGATTATTATAGACAGTGATGTGACAATGGGGATTATTATCGAGAGTGATGGGACAATTGGGATTATTATAGACAGTGAGGGACAATGGGGATTTGATAGAGAGTGAGGGACAATGGGGATTATTATAGACAGTGATTGGACAATGGGGATTATTATAGACAGTGATGGGACAATGAGGATTATTATAGACAGTGATGGGACAATGGGGATTATTATAGACAGTGAGGGACAATGGGGATTATTATAGACAGTGATGAGACAATGGGGATGATTATAGACAGTGATGAGACAATGAGGATTATTATAGTCAGTGATGAGACAATGGGGATAATTATAGACAGCGTTGAGACAATGGGGATTATTATAGACAGTGATGAGACAATGGGGATTATTATAGACAGTGATGGGACAATGGGGATTATTATAGACAGTGATGTGACAATGGGGATTATTATAGACAGTGATGGGACAATGGGGATTATTATAGACAGTGATGGGACAACGGGGATTATTATAGACAGTGATGGGACAATGGGGATTATTATAGACAGTGATGGGACAATGGGGATTATTATAGACAGTGAGGGACAATGGGGATTATTATAGACAGTGATGGGACAATGGGGATTATTATAGACAGTGATGGGACAATGGGGATTATTATAGACAGTGATTTGACAATGGGGATTATTATAGACAGTGAGGGACAATGGGGATTATTATAGACAGTGATGAGACAATGGGGATAATTATAGACAGTGTTGAGACAATGGGGATTATTATAGACAGTGATGGGACAATGGGGATTATTATAGACAGTGATGGGACAATGGGGATTATTATAGACAGTGATGGGACAATGGGGATTATTATAGACAGTGAGGTACAATGGGGATTATTATAGACAGCGATAGGACAATGGGGATTATTATAGACAGTGATGGGACAATGAAGATTATTATAGACAGTGATGGGACAATGGGGATTATTATACACAGTGAGGGACAATGGGGATTATTATAGAGAGTGATGAGACAATGGGGATTATTATAGACAGTGATGAGACAATGAGGATTATTATAGACAATGATGAGACAATGGGGATTATTATATACAGTGATGGGACAATGGGGATTATTATAGACAGTGAAGAGTCTATGGGGATTATTATAGACAGTGATGGGACAATTGGGATTATTATAGACAGTGATGGGACAATGGGGCTTATTATAGACAGTGATGGGACAATGGGCATTATTATAGACAGTGAGGGACAATGGGGATTATTATAGTCAGTGATGAGACAATGGGGATAATTATAGACAGCGTTGAGACAATGGGGATTATTATAGACAGTGATGGGACAATGGGGATAATTATAAACAGTGATGGGACAATGGGGATTATTATAGACAGTGATGTGACAATGGGGATTATTATCGAGAGTGATGGGACAATTGGGATTATTATAGACAGTGAGGGACAATGGGGATTTGATAGAGAGTGAGGGACAATGGGGATTATTATAGACAGTGATTGGACAATGGGGATTATTATAGACAGTTATGGGACAATGAGGATTATTATAGACAGTGATGGGACAATGGGGATTATTATAGACAGTGAGGGACAATGGGGATTATTATAGACAGTGATGAGACAATGGGGATGATTATAGACAGTGATGAGACAATGAGGATTATTATAGACAGTGATGAGACAATGGGGATTATTATATACCGTGATGGGACAATGGGGATTATTATAGACAGTGAAGAGACAATGGGGATTATTATAGACAGTGATGAGACAATGAGGATTATTATAGACAGTGATGGGACAATGAGGATTATTATAAACAGTGATGGGACAATGGGGATTATTATAGACAGTGATGAGACAATGGGGATTATTATAGACAGTGATGAGACAATGAGGATTATTATAGACAGTGATGGGACAATGGGGATTATTACAGGCAGTGATGAGACAATGGGGATTATTATAGACAGTTATGAGACTATGGGGATTATTATAGACAGTGATGAGACAATGAGGATTATTATAGACAGTGATGAGACAATGGGTATTATTATAGACAGTGATGAGACAATGGGGATTATTATAGACAGTGATGAGACAATGAGGATTATTATAGACAGTGATGGGACAATGGGGATTATTATCGACAGTGATGAGACAATGAAGGATTATTATAGACAGTAAGGGACAATAGGTATTATTATAGACAGTGACGAGACAATGGGGATTAATATAGACAGTGATGGGACAATGGGGATTATTATAGACAGTGATGAGACAATGGGGATTATTATAGACAGTGATGAGACAATGAGGATCATTATAGACAGTGATGAGACAATGGGGATTATTATAGACAGTGATGAGACAATAGGGATTATTATAGACAGTGATGGGACAATGGCGATTATTACAGACAGTGATGAGACAATGGGGATTATTATAGACAGTGATGAGACAATGAGGATTATTATAGACAGTGATGGGACAATGGGGATTATTACAGGCAGTGATGAGACAATGGGGATTATTATAGACAGTTATGAGACTATGGGGATTATTATAGACAGTGATGAGACAATGAGGATTATTATAGACATTGAGGGATAATAAGGGGATTATAATATACAGTGATGAGACAATGGGGATTATTATAGATAGTGATGAGATAATGAGGATTATTATAGACAGTGATGGGACTATGGGGATTATTACAGACAATGATGAGACAATGGGGATTATTATAGACAGTGATGAGACAATGGGGATTATTATAGACAGTGATGAGACAATGAGGATTATTATAGACAGTGAGGGACAATGGGGATTATTATAGAGAATGATGAGACATTGGGGATTATTATAGACAGTGATGGGACAATGAGGATTATTATAAATAGTGAGGGACAATAAGGGGATTATTATATACAGTGATGAGACAATGGGGATTATTATAGACAGTGATGAGACAATGGGGATTATTATAGATAGTGATGAGACAATGGGGATTATTTTCGATAGTGATGAGACAATGAGGATTATTATATACAGTGATGAGACAATGGGGATTATTATAGACAGTGATGAGACAATGGGGATTATTATAGACAGTGATGAGACAATGGGGATTATTAGAGACAGTGAGGGACAATGGGGCTTATTATAGAGAATGATGAGACAATGGGGATTATTATAGACAGTGATGGGACAATGGGGATTATTATAGACAGTGATGATACAATGGGAATTATTATAGACAGTGATGGGACAATGAGGATTATTATAGTCAGTGATGGGACAATGGGGATTATTATAGACAGTGATGGGACAATGGGGATTATTATAGACAGTGATGAGACAATGGGGATTATTATAGACAGTGATGGGACCATGGAGATTATTATAGACAGTGATGGGACAATGGGGATTATTATAGACAGTGAAGGGACAATGGGGATTATTATAGACAGTGATGGGACAATGAGGATTATTATAGACAGTGATGAAACAATGGGGATTATTATAGACAGTGAGGCGCAATGGGGATTATTATAGACAGTGATGATACAATGGGAATTATTATAGACAGTGATGGGACAATGAGGTTTATTATAGGCAGTGATGGGACAATGGGGATTATTATAGACAGTGATGGGACAATGGGGATTATTATAGACAGTGATGAGACAATGGGGATTATTATAGACAGTGATGGGACAATGGGGATTATTATAGACAGTGATGGGACAATGGGGATTATTATAGACAGTGATGGGACAATGGGGATTATTATAGACAGTGATGGGACAACGGGGATTATTATAGACAGTGATGGGACAATGGGGATTATTATAGACAGTGATGGGACAATGGGGATTATTATAGACAGTGAGGGACAATGGGGATTATTATAGACAGTGATGGGACAATGGGGATTATTATAGACAGTGATGGGACAAGGGGGATTATTATAGACAGTGATGGGACAATGGGGATTATTATAGACAGTGAGGGACAATGGGGATTATTATAGACAGTGATGGGACAATGGGGATTATTATAGACAGTGATGGGACAATGGGGATTATTATAGACAGTGATGGGACAATGGGGATTATTATAGACAGTGAGGTACAATGGGGATTATTATAGACAGTGATAGGACAATGGGGATTATTATAGACAGTGATGGGACAATGGGGATTATTATAGACAGTGAGGGACAATGGGGATTATTATAGAGAGTGATGAGACAATGGGGATTATTATAGACAGTGATGAGACAATGAGGATTATTATAGACAATGATGAGACAATGGGGATTATTATTTACAATGATGGGACAATGGGGATTATTATAGACAGTGAAGAGACTATGGGGATTATTATAGACAGTGATGGGACAATTGGGATTATTATAGACAGTGATGGGACAATGGGGATTATTATAGACAGTGAGGGACAATGGAGATTATTATAGTCAGTGATGAGACAATGGGGATTATTATAGACAGTGATGAGACAATGGGGATAATTATAGACAGCGTTGAGACAATGGGGATTATTATAGACAGTGATGGGTCAATGGGGATAATTATAAACAGTGATGGGACAATGGGGATTATTATAGACAGTGATGGGACAATGGGGATTATTATCGAGAGTGATGGGACAATTGGGATTATTATAGACAGTGAGGGACAATGGGGATTTGATAGACAGTGAGGGACAATGGGGATTATTATAGACAGTGATGGAACAATGGGGATTATTATAGAGAGTGATGGGACAATGAGGATTATTATAGACAGTGATGGGACAATGGGGATTATTATAGACAGTGAGGGACAATGGGGATTATTATAGACAGTGATGAGACAATGGGGATTATTATAGACAGTGATGAGACAATGAGGATTATTATAGACAGTGATGAGACAATGGGGATTATTATATACCGTGATGGGACAATGGGGATTATTATAGACAGTGAAGAGACAATGGGGATTATTATAGACAGTGATGAGACAATGAGGATTAATATAGACAGTGATGAGACAATGGGTATTATTATAGACAGTGATGAGACAATGGGGATTATTATAGGCAGTGATGAGACAATGGGGATTATTATAGACAGTGAGGGACAATAAGGGGATTATTATCGACAGTGATGAGACAATGAGGATTATTATAGACAGTGAGGGACAATAAGGGGATTATTATATACAGTGATGAGACAATGGGGATTATTATGGACAGTGATGAGACAATGGGGATTATTATAGACAGTGATGGGACAATGGGGATTATTATAGACAGTGAGGGACAATGGGGATTATTATAGAAATTGAGGGACAATTGGGATTATTATAGACAGTGATGAGACAATGAGGGATTATTCTAGACAGTAAGGGACAATAGGGATTATTATAGACAGTGATGAGACAATGGGGATTATTATAGACAGTGATGGGACAATGGAGATTATTATAGACAGTGATGAGACAATGGGGATTATTATAGACAGTGATGAGACAATGAGGATTATTATAGACAGTGATGAGACAATGGGGATTATTATAGACAGTGATGAGACAATGGGGATTATTATAGACAGTGAGGGACAACGGGGATTATTATATACAGTGATGAGTCAATGGGGATTATTATAGACAGTGATGAGAAAATGGGGATTATTATAGACAGCGATGAGACAATGAGGATTATTATAGACAGTGATGGGACAATTGGGATTATTACAGTGATGAGACAATGGGGATTACAAAAACAGTGATGAGACAATGGGGATTATTATAGACAGTGATGAGACAATGAGGATTATTATAGACAGTGAGGGACAATAAGGGGATTATTATATACAGTGATGAGACAATAGGATTATTATAGACAGTGATGAGTCAATGGGGATTATTATAGATAGTGATGAGATAATGAGGATTTTTATAGACAGTGATGGGACTATGGGGATTATTACAGACAGTGATGAGACAATGGGGATTATTACAGACAGTGATGAGACAATGGGGATTATTATAGACAGTGAGGGATAATGGGGATTATTATAGAGAATGATGAGACCTTGGGGATTATTATAGACAGTGATGGGACAATGAGGATTATTATAGACAGTGGTGAGACAATGAGGATTATTATAGACAGTGAGGGACAATAAGGGGATTATTATATACAGTGATGAGACAATGGGGATTATTATAGACAGTGATGGGACAATGGGCATTATTATAGAAATTGAGGGACAATTGGGATTATTATAGACAGTGATGAGACAATGCGGGATTATTCTAGACAGTAAGGGACAATAGTGATTATTATAGACAGTGATGAGACAATGGGGATTATTATAGACAGTGATGGGACAATGGGGATTATTATAGACAGTGATGAGACAATGGGGATTATTATAGACAGTGATGAGACAATGAGGATTATTATAGACAGTGATGAGACAATGGGGATTATTATAGACAGTGATGAGACAATGGGGATTATTATAGACAGTGAGGGACAACGGGGATTATTATATACAGTGATGAGACAAATGGGATTATTATAGACAGTGATGAGACAATGGGGATTATTATAGACAGTGATGAGACAATGAGGATTATTATAGACAGTGATGGGACAATTGGGATTATTACAGACAGTGATGAGACGATGGGGATTACAAAAACAGTGATGGGACAATGGGCATTATTATAGAAATTGAGGGACAATTGGGATTATTATAGACAGTGATGAGACAATGCGGGATTATTCTAGACAGTAAGGGACAATAGTGATTATTATAGACAGTGATGAGACAATGGGGATTATTATAGACAGTGATGGGACAATGGGGATTATTATAGACAGTGATGAGACAATGGGGATTATTATAGACAGTGATGAGACAATGAGGATTATTATAGACAGTGATGAGACAATGGGGATTATTATAGATAGTGATGAGATAATGAGGATTTTTATAGACAGTGATGGGACTATGGGGATTATTACAGACAGTGATGAGACAATGGGGATTATTATAGACAGTGATGAGACAATGGGGATTATTATAGACAGTGATGAGACAATGAGGATTATTATAGACAGTGAGGGATAATGGGGATTATTATAGAGAATGATGAGACATTGGGGATTATTATAGACAGATATGGGACAATGAGGATTATGATAGACAGTGAGGGACAATAAGGGGATTATTATATACAGTGATGAGACAATGGGGATTATTATAGACAGTGATGAGACAATGGGGATTATTATAGATAGTGATGAGACAATGGGGATTATTTTCGATAGTGATGAGACAATGAGGATTATTATATACAGTGATGAGACAATGGGGATTATTATAGACAGTGATGAGACAATGGGGATTATTATAGACAGTGATGAGACAATGGGGATTATTAGAGACAGTGAGGGACAATGGGGATTATTATAGAGAATGATGAGACAATGGGGATTATTATAGACAGTGATGGGACAATGGGGATTATTACAGACAGTGATGAGACAATGAGGATTATTATAGACAGTGATGGGACAATGGGGATTATTATAGACAGTGAAGGGACAATGAGGATTATTATAGACAGTGATGAGACAATGGGGATTATTATAGACAATGATGGGACAATGGGCATTATTATAGACAGTGATGAGACAATGGGGATTATTATAGACAGTGATGAGATAGTGATGTTATTATAGACAGTGATGAGACAATGGGGATTATTATAGACAGTGAGGGACAATGGGGATTATTATAGACAGTGAGGGACAATAAGGGGATTATTATATACAGTGATGAGACAATGGGGATTATTATCGACAGTGATGAGACAATGGGGATTATTATACACAGTGATGAGACAATGGGGATTATTATCGACAGTGATGAGACAATGAGGATTATTATAGACAGTGAGGGACAATAAGGGGATTATTATATACAGTGATGAGACAATGGGGATTATTATAGACAGTGATGAGACAATGGGGATTATTATAGACAGTGATGGGACAATGGGGATTATTATAGACAGTAAGGGACAATGGGGATTATTATAGAGAGTGATGGGACAATGAGGATTATTATAGACAGTGATGAGACAATGGGGATTATTATAGACAGTGATGGGACAATAGGGATTATTGCAGACAGTGATGAGACAATGGGGATTACAAAAACAGTGATGAGACAATGGGGATTATTATAGACAGTGATGAGACAATGAGGATTATTATAGACAGTGAGGGACAAGAAGGGGATCATTATATACAGTGATGAGACAATGGGATTATTATAGACAGTGATGAGTCAATGGGGATTATTATAGATAGTGATGAGATAATGAGGATTTTTATAGACAGTGATGGGACTATGGGGATTATTACAGACAGTGATGAGACAATGGGGATTATTATAGACAGTGATGAGACAATGAGGATTATTATAGACAGTGAGGGATAATGGGGATTATTATAGAGAATGATGAGACATTGGGGATTATTATAGACAGTGATGGGACAATGAGGATTATGATAGACAGTGAGGGACAATAAGGGGATTAATATATACAGTGATGAGACAATGGGGATTATTATAGACAGTGATGAGACAATGGGGATTATTATAGATAGTGATGAGACAATGGGGATTATTTTCGATAGTGATGAGACAATGAGGATTATTATATACAGTGATGAGACAATGGGGATTATTATAGACAGTGATGAGACAATGGGGATTATTATAGACAGTGATGAGACAATGGGGATTATTAGAGACAGTGAGGGACAATGGGGATTATTATAGAGAATGATGAGACAATGGGGATTATAATAGACAGTGATGAGACAATGGGGATGATTATAGACAGTGAAGGGACAATGAGGATTATTATAGACAGTGATGAGACAATGGGGATTATTATAGACAATGATGGGACAATGGGCATTATTATAGACAGTGATGAGACAATGGGGATTATTATAGACACTGATGATATAGTGATGTTATTATAGACAGTGATGAGACAATGGGGATTATTATAGACAGTGAGGGACAATGGGGATTATTATAGACAGTGAGGGACAATAAGGGGATTATTATATACAGTGATGAGACAATGGGGATTATTATCGACAGTGATGAGACAATGGGGAGTATTATACAAAGTGATGTGACAATGGGGATTATTATCGACAGTGATGAGACAATGAGGATTATTATAGACAGTGAGGGACAATAAGGGGATTATTATAGACAGTGATGAGACAATGGGGATTATTATGTACAGTGATGAGACAATGGGGATTATTATAGACAGTGATGGGACAATGGGGATTATTATAGACAGTAAGGGACAATGGGGATTATTATAGACAGTGATGGGACAATGAGGATTATTATAGACAGTGATGAGACAATGGGGATTATTATAGACAGTGATGGGACAATAGGGATTATTATAGACAGTGAGGGACAATTGGGATTATTATCGACAGTGATGAGACAATGAGGGATTATTATAGACAGTGAGGGACAATGGGGATTATTATAGACAGTGATTGGACAATGGGGATTATTATAGACAGTGATGGGACAATGGGGATTATTATAGACAGTGATGAGACAATGGGGATTATTATATACAGTGATGGGACAATGGGGATTATTATAGACAGTGATGAGACAATGGGGATTATTATAGACAGTGATGGGACAATGGGGATTATTATAGACAGTAAGGGACAATGGGGATTATTATAGACAGTGATGGGACAATGAGGATTATTATAGACAGTGATGAGACAATGAGGATTATTATAGACAGTGATGAGACAATGGGGATTATTATATACCGTGATGGGACAATGGGGATTATTATAAACAGTGAAGAGACAATGGGGATTATTATAGACAGTGATGAGACAATGAGGATTATTATAGACAGTGATGGGACAATGAGGATTATTATAGACAGTGATGGGACAATGGGGATTATTATAGACAGTGATGAGACAATGGGGATTATTATAGACAGTGATGGGACAATGGGGATTATTATAGACAGTGATGAGACAATGGGGATTATTATAGACAGTGATGAGACAATGGGGATTATTATAGACAGTGATGGGACAATGGGGATTATTATAGACAGTAAGGGACAATGGGGATTATTATAGACAGTGATGGGACAATGAGGATTATTATAGACAGTGATGAGACAATGGGGATTATTATAGACAGTGATGGGACAATAGGGATTATTACAGACAGTGATGAGACAATGGGGATTACAAAAACAGTGATGAGACAATGGGGATTATTATAGACAGTGATGAGACAATGAGGATTATTATAGACAGTGAGGGACAATAAGGGGATTATTATATACAGTGATGAGACAATGGGATTATTATAGACAGTGATGAGTCAATGGGGATTATTATAGATAGTGATGAGATAATGAGGATTTTTATAGACAGTGATGGGACTATGGGGATTATTACAGACAGTGATGAGACAATGGGGATTATTATAGACAGTGATGAGACAATGGGGATTATTATAGACAGTGATGAGACAATGAGGATTATTATAGACAGTGAGGGATAATGGGGATTATTATAGCCAGTGATGAGACATTGGGGATTATTATAGACAGTGATGGGACAATGAGGATTATGATAGACAGTGAGGGACAATAAGGGTATTATTATATACAGTGATGAGACAATGGGGATTATTATAGACAGTGATGAGACAATGGGGATTATTATAGATAGTGATGAGACAATGGGGATTATTTTCGATAGTGATGAGACAATGAGGATTATTATATACAGTGATGAGACAATGGGGATTATTATAGACAGTGATGAGACAATGGGGATTATTATAGACAGTGATGAGACAATGGGGATTATTAGAGACAGTGAGGGACAATGGGGATTATTATAGAGAATGATGAGACAATGGGGATTATTATAGACAGTGATGGGACAATGGGGATTATTACAGACAGTGATGAGACAATGAGGATTATTATAGACAGTGATGGGACAATGGGGATTATTATAGACAGTGAAGGGACAATGAGGATTATTATAGACAGTGATGAGACAATGGGGATTATTATAGACAATGATGGGACAATGGGCATTATTATAGACAGTGATGAGACAATGGGGATTATTATAGACAGTGATGAGATAGTGATGTTATTATAGACAGTGATGAGACAATGGGGATTATTATAGACAGTGAGGGACAATGGGGATTATTATAGACAGTGAGGTACAATAAGGGGATTATTATATACAGTGATGAGACAATGGGGATTATTATCGACAGTGATGAGACAATGGGGATTATTATACACAGTGATGAGACAATGGGGATTATTATCGACAGTGATGAGACAATGAGGATTATTATAGACAGTGAGGGACAATAAGGGGATTATTATATACAGTGATGAGACAATGGGGATTATTATAGACAGTGATGAGACAATGGGGATTATTATAGACAGTGATGGGACAATGGGGATTATTATAGACAGTAAGGGACAATGGGGATTATTATAGACAGTGATGGGACAATGAGGATTATTATAGACAGTGATGAGACAATGGGGATTATTATAGACAGTGATGAGACAATGGGGATTATTATATACAGTGATGGGACAATGGGGATTATTATAGACAGTGATGAGACAATGAGGATTATTATAGACAGTGATGGGACAATGGGGATTATTATAGACAGTAAGGGACAATGGGGATTATTATAGACAGTGATGGGACAATGAGGATTATTATAGACAGTGATGAGACAATGAGGATTATTATAGACAGTGATGAGACAATGGGGATTATTATATACCGTGATGGGACAATGGGGATTATTATAGACAGTGAAGAGACAATGGGGATTATTATAGACAGTGATGAGACAATGAGGATTATTATAGACAGTGATGGGACAATGAGGATTATTATAGACAGTGATGGGACAATGGGGATTATTATAGACAGTGATGAGACAATGGGGATTATTATAGACAGTGATGAGACAATGAGGATTATTATAGACAGTGATGAGACAATGGGTATTATTGTAGACAGTGATGAGACAATGGGGATTATTATAGGCAGTGATGAGACAATGGGGATTATTATAGAGAGTGTCGGACAATGGGGATTATTATAGACAGTGATGAGACAATAATGTTATTATAGACAGTGATGAGACAATGGGGATTATTATAGACAGTGATGGGACTATGGGGATTATTATAGACAGTGAGGGACAATAAGGGGATTATTATCGACAGTGATGAGACAATGAGGATTATTATAGACAGTGAGGGACAATAAGGGGATTATTATATACAGTGATGAGACAATGGGGATTATTATGGACAGTGATGAGACAATGGGGATTATTATAGACAGTGATGGGACAATGGGGATTATTATAGACAGTGAGGGACAATGGGGATTATTATAGAAATTGAGGGACAATTGGGATTATTATAGACAGTGATGAGACAATGAGGGATTATTCTAGACAGTAAGGGACAATAGGGATTATTATAGACAGTGATGAGACAATGGGGATTATTATAGACAGTGATGGGACAATGGGGATTATTATAGACAGTGATGAGACAATGGGGATTATTATAGACAGTGATGAGACAATGAGGATTATTATAGACAGTGATGAGACAATGGGGATTATTATAGACAGTGATGAGACAATGGGGATTATTATAGACAGTGAGGGACAACGGGGATTATTATATACAGTGATGAGTCAATGGGGATTATTATAGACAGTGATGAGAAAATGGGGATTATTATAGACAGCGATGAGACAATGAGGATTATTATAGACAGTGATGGGACAATTGGGATTATTACAGACAGTGATGAGACAATGGGGATTACAAAAACAGTGATGAGACAATGGGGATTATTATAGACAGTGATGAGACAATGAGGATTATTATAGACAGTGAGGGACAATAAGGGGATTATTATATACAGTGATGAGACAATGGGATTATTATCGACAGTGATGAGTCAATGGGGATTATTTTCGATAGTGATGAGATAATGAGGATTTTTATAGACAGTGATGGGACTATGGGGATTATTACAGACAGTGATGAGACAATGGGGATTATTACAGACAGTGATGAGACAAAGGGGATTATTATAGACAGTGATGAGACAATGAGGATTATTATAGACAGTGAGGGATAATGGGGATTATTATAGAGAATGATGAGACCTTGGGGATTATTATAGACAGTGATGGGACAATGAGGATTATTATAGACAGTGATGAGACAATGAGGATTATTATAGACAGTGAGGGACAATAAGGGGATTATTATATACAGTGATGAGACAATGGGGATTATTATAGACAGTGATGGGACAATGGGCATTATTATAGAAATTGAGGGACAATTGGGATTATTATAGACAGTGATGAGACAATGAGGGATTATTCTAGACAGTAAGGGACAATAGGGATTATTATAGACAGTGATGAGACAATGGGGATTATTATAGACAGTGATGGGACAATGGGGATTATTATAGACAGTGATGAGACAATGGGGATTATTATAGACAGTGATGAGACAATGAGGATTATTATAGACAGTGATGAGACAATGGGGATTATTATAGACAGTGATGAGACAATGGGGATTATTATAGACAGTGAGGGACAACGGGGATTATTATATACAGTGATGAGACAATGGGGATTATTATAGACAGTGATGAGACAATGGGGATTATTATAGACAGTGATGAGACAATGAGGATTATTATAGACAGTGATGGGACAATTGGGATTATTACAGACAGTGATGAGACAATGGGGATTACAAAAACAGTGATGAGACAATGGGGATTATTATAGACAGTGATGAGACAATGAGGATTATGAAAGACAGTGAGGGACAATAAGGGGATTATTATATACAGTGATGAGACAATGGGATTATTATAGACAGTGATGAGTCAATGGGGATTATTATAGATAGTGATGAGATAATGAGGATTTTTATAGACAGTGATGGGACTATGGGGATTATTACAGACAGTGATGAGACAATTGGGATTATTATAGACAGTGATGAGACAATGGGGATTATTATAGACAGTGATGAGACAATGGGGATTATTTTAGACAGTGATGAGACAATGGGGATTATTATAGCCAGTGATGCGACAATGGGGATTATTTTCGATAGTGATGAGACAATGAGGATTATTATATACAGTGATGAGACAATGGGGATTATTATAGACAGTGATGAGACAATGGGGATTATTATAGACAGTGATGAGACAATGGGGATTATTAGAGACAGTGAGGGACAATGGGGATTATTATAGAGAATGATGAGACAATGGGGATTATTATAGACAGTGATGGGACAATGGGGATTATTACAGACAGTGATGAGACAATGAGGATTATTATAGACAGTGATGGGACAATGGGGATTATTATAGACAGTGAAGGGACAATGAGGATTATTATAGACAGTGATGAGACAATGGGGATTATTATAGACAGTGATGAGACAATGGGGATTATTATAGACAGTGATGAGACAATGGGGATTATTATAGACAGTGATGAGACAATGGGGATTATTAGAGACACTGATGAGACAATGGGGATTATTATAGACAGTGATGAGACAATGGGGATTATTAGAGACAGTGAGGGACAATGGGGATTATTATAGAGAATGATGAGACAATGGGGATTATTACAGACAGTGATGAGACAATGAGGATTATTATAGACAGTGATGGGACAATGTGGATTATTATAGACAGTGAAGGGACAATGAGGATTATTATAGACAGTGATGAGACAATGGGGATTATTATAGACAATGATGGGACAATGGGCATTATTATAGACAGTGATGAGACAATGGGGATTATTATAGACAGTGATGAGATAGTGATGTTATTATAGACAGTGATGAGACAATGGGGATTATTATAGACAGTGAGGGACAATGGGGATTATTATAGACAGTGAGGGACAATAAGGGGATTATTATATACAGTGATGAGACAATGGGGATTATTATCGACAGTGATGAGACAATGGGGATTATTATACACAGTGATGAGACAATGGGGATTATTGTCGACAGTGATGAGACAATGAGGATTATTATAGACAGTGAGGGACAATAAGGGGATTATTATATACAGTGATGAGACAATGGGGATTATTATAGACAGTGATGAGACAATGGGGATTGTTATAGACAGTGATGGGACAATGGGGATTATTATAGACAGTAAGGGACAATGGGGATTATTAAAGACAGTGATGGGACAATGAGGATTATTATAGACAGTGATGAGACAATGGGGATTATTATAGACAGTGATGGGACAATAGGGATTATTATAGACAGTGAGGGACAATTGGGATTATTATAGACAGTGATGAGACAATGAGGGATTATTATAGACAGTGAGGGACAATGGGGATTATTATAGACAGTGATTGGACAATGGGGATTATTATAGACAGTGATGGGACAATGGGGATTATTATAGACAGTGATGAGACAATGGGGATTATTATAGACAGTGATGAGACAATGGGGATTATTATATATAGTGATGGGACAATGGGGATTATTATAGACAGTGATGAGACAATGGGGATTATTATAGACAGTGATGGGACAATGGGGATTATTATAGACAGTAAGGGACAATGGGGATTATTATAGACAGTGATGGGACAATGAGGATTATTTTTGACAGTGATGAGACAATGAGGATTATTATAGACAGTGATGAGACAATGGGGATTATTATATACCGTGATGGGACAATGGGGATTATTATAGACAGTGAAGAGACAATGGGGATTATTATAGACAGTGATGAGACAATGAGGATTATTATAGACAGTGATGGGACAATGAGGATTATTATAGACAGTGATGGGACAATGGGGATTATTATAGACAGTGATGAGACAATGGGGATTATTATAGACAGTGATGAGACAATGAGGATTATTATAGACAGCGATGAGAAAATGGGTATTATTATAGACAGTGAAGAGACAATGGGGATTATTATAGGCAGTGATGAGACAATGGGGATTATTATAGAGAGTGAGGGACAATGGGGATTATTATAGACAGTGATGAGACAATAATGTCATTATAGACAGTGATGAGACAATGGGGATTATTATAGACAGTGATGGGACTATGGGGATTATTATAGACAGTGAGGGACAATAAGGGGATTATTATCGACAGTGATGAGACAATGAGGATTATTATAGACAGTGAGGGACAATAAGGGGATTATTATATATAGTGATGAGACAATGGGGATTATTATGGACAGTGATGAGACAATGGGGATTATTATAGACAGTGATGGGACAATGGGGATTATTATAGACAGTGAGAGACAATGGGGATTATTATAGAAATTGAGGGACAATTGGGATTATTATAGACAGTGATGAGACAATGAGGGATTATTCTAGACAGCAAGGGACAATAGGGATTATTATAGACAGTGATGAGACAATGGGGATTATTATAGACAGTGATGGGACAATGGGGATTATTATAGACAGTGATGAGACAATGGGGATTATTATAGACAGTGATGAGACAATGAGGATTATTATAGACAGTGATGAGACAATGGGGATTATTATAGACAGTGATGAGACAATGGGGATTATTATAGACAGTGAGGGACAACGGGGATTATTATATACAGTGATGAGTCAATGGGGATTATTATAGACAGTGATGAGAAAATGGGGATTATTATAGACAGCGATGAGACAATGAGGATTATTATAGACAGTGATGGGACAATTGGGATTATTACAGACAGTGATGAGACAATGGGGATTACAAAAACAGTGATGAGACAATGGGGATTATTATAGACAGTGATGAGACAATGAGGATTATTATAGACAGTGAGGGACAATAAGGGGATTATTATATGCAGTGATGAGACAATGGGATTATTTTCGACAGTGATGAGTCAATGGGGATTATTATAGATAGTGATGAGATAATGAGGATTTTTATATACAGTGATGGGACTATGGGGATTATTACAGACAGTGATGAGACAATGGGGATTATTACAGACAGTGATGAGACAAAGGGGATTATTATAGACAGTGATGAGACAATGAGGATTATTATAGACAGTGAGGGATAATGGTTATTATTATAGAGAATGATGAGACCTTGGGGATTATTATAGACAGTGATGGGACACTGAGGATTATTATAGACAGTGATGAGACAATGAGGGATTATTCTAGACAGTAAGGGACAATAGGGATTATTATAGACAGTGATGAGACAATGGGGATTATTATAGACAGTGATGGGACAATGGGGATTATTATAGACAGTGATGAGACAATGGGGTTTATTATAGACAGTGATGAGACAATGAGGATTATTATAGACAGTGATGAGACAATGGGGATTATTATAGACAGTGATGAGACAATGGGGATAATTATAGACAGTGAGGGACAACGGGGATTATTATATACAGTGATGAGACAATGGGGATTATTATAGACAGTGATGAGACAATGGGGATTATTATAGACAGTGATGAGACAATGAGGATTATTATAGACAGTGATGGGACAATTGGGATTATTACAGACAGTGATGAGACAATGGGGATTACAAAAACAGTGATGAGACAATGGGGATTATTATAGACAGTGATGAGACAATGAGGATTATTATAGACAGTGAGGGACAATAAGGGGATTATTATATACAGTGATGAGACAATGGGATTATTATAGACAGTGATGAGTCAATGGGGATTATTATAGATAGTGATGAGATAATGAGGATTTTTATAGACAGTGATGGGACTATGGGGATTATTACAGACAGTGATGAGACAATGGGGATTATTATAGACAGTGATGAGACAATGGTGATTATTATAGACAGTGATGAGACAATGAGGATTATTATAGACAGTGAGGGATAATGGGGATTATTATAGAGAATGATGAGACATTGGGGATTATTATAGACAGTGATGGGACAATGAGGATTATGATAGACAGTGAGGGACAATAAGGGGATTATTATATACAGTGATGAGACAATGGGGATTATTATAGACAGTGATGAGACAATGGGGATTATTATAGATAGTGATGAGACAATGGGGATTATTTTCGATAGTGATGAGACAATGAGGATTATTATATACAGTGATGAGACAATGGGGATTATTATAGACAGTGATGAGACAATGGGGATTATTATAGACAGTGATGAGACAATGGGGATTATTAGAGACAGTGAGGGACAATGGGGATTATTATAGAGAATGATGAGACAATGGGGATTATTATAGACAGTGATGGGACAATGGGGATTATTACAGACAGTGATGAGACAATGAGGATTATTATAGACAGTGATGGGACAATGGGGATTATTATAGACAGTGAAGGGACAATGAGGATTATTATAGACAGTGATGAGACAATGGGGATTATTATAGACAATGATGGGACAATGGGCATTATTATAGACAGTGATGAGACAATGGGGATTATTATAGACAGTGATGAGATAGTGATGTTATTATAGACAGTGATGAGACAATGGGGATTATTATAGACAGTGAGGGACAATGGGGATTATTATAGACAGTGAGGGACAATAAGGGGATTATTATATACAGTGATGAGACAATGGGGATTATTATCGACAGTGATGAGACAATGGGGATTATTATACACAGTGATGAGACAATGGGGATTATTATCGACAGTGATGAGACAATGAGGATTATTATAGACAGTGAGGGATAATGGGGATTATTATAGAGAATGATGAGACATTGGGGATTATTATAGACAGTGATGGGACAATGAGGATTATGATAGACAGTGAGGGACAATAAGGGGATTATTATATACAGTGATGAGACAATGGGGATTATTATAGACAGTGATGAGACAATGGGGATTATTATAGATAGTGATGAGACAATGGGGATTATTTTCGATAGTGATGAGACAATGAGGATTATTATATACAGTGATGAGACAATGGGGATTATTATAGACAGTGATGAGACAATGGGGATTATTATAGACAGTGATGAGACAATGGGGATTATTAGAGACAGTGAGGGACAATGGGGATTATTATAGAGAATGATGAGACAATGGGGATTATTATAGACAGTGATGGGACAATGGGGATTATTACAGACAGTGATGAGACAATGAGGATTATTATAGACAGTGATGGGACAATGGGGATTATTATAGACAGTGAAGGGACAATGAGGATTATTATAGACAGTGATGAGACAATGGGGATTATTATAGACAATGATGGGACAATGGGCATTATTATAGACAGTGATGAGACAATGGGGATTATTATAGACAGTGATGAGATAGTGATGTTATTATAGACAGTGATGAGACAATGGGGATTATTATAGACAGTGAGGGACAATGGGGATTATTATAGACAGTGAGGGACAATAAGGGGATTATTATATACAGTGATGAGACAATGGGGATTATTATCGACAGTGATGAGACAATGGGGATTATTATACACAGTGATGAGACAATGGGGATTATTATCGACAGTGATGAGACAATGAGGATTATTATAGACAGTGAGGGACAATAAGGGGATTATTATATACAGTGATGAGACAATGGGGATTATTATAGACAGTGATGAGACAATGGGGATTATTATAGACAGTGATGGGACAATGGGGATTATTATAGAAAGTAAGGGACAATGGGGATTATTATAGACAGTGATGGGACAATGAGGATTATTATAGACAGTGATGAGACAATGAGGATTATTATAGACAGTGATGGGACAATAGGGATTATTACAGACAGTGATGAGACAATGGGGATTACAAAAACAGTGATGAGACAATGGGGATTATTATAGACAGTGATGAGACAATGAGGATTATTATGGACAGTGAGGGACAATAAGGGGATTATTATATACAGTGATGAGACAATGGGATTATTATAGACAGTGATGAGTCAATGGGGATTATTATAGATAGTGATGAGATAATGAGGATTTTTATAGACAGTGATGGGACTATGGGGATTATTACAGACAGTGATGAGACAATGGGGATTATTATAGACAGTGATGAGACAATGGCGGATTATTATAGACAGTGATGAGACAATGAGGATTATTATAGACAGTGAGGGATAATGGGGATTATTATAGAGAATGATGAGACATTGGGGATTATTATAGACAGTGATGGGACAATGAGGATTATGATAGACAGTGAGGGACAATAAGGGGATTATTATATACAGTGATGAGACAATGGGGATTATTATAGACAGTGATGAGACAATGGGGATTATTATAGATAGTGATGAGAGAATGGGGAATATTTTCGATAGTGATGAGACAATGAGGATTATTATATACAGTGATGAGACAATGGGGATTATTATAGACAGTGATGAGACAATGGGGATTATTATAGACAGTGATGAGACAATGGGGATTATTAGAGACAGTGATGGACAATGGGGATTATTATAGAGAATGATGAGACAATGGGGATTATTATAGACAGTGATGGGACAATGGGGATTATTACAGACAGTGATGAGACAATGAGGATTATTATAGACAGTGATGGGACAATGGGGATTATTATAGACAGTGAAGGGACAATGAGGATTATTATAGACAGTGATGAGACAATGGGGATTATTATAGACAATGATGGGACAATGGGCATTATTATAGACAGTGATGAGACAATGGGGATTATTATAGACAGTGATGAGATAGTGATGTTATTATAGACAGTGATGAGACAATGGGGATTATTATAGACAGTGAGGGACAATGGGGATTATTATAGACAGTGAGGGACAATAAGGGGATTATTATATACAGTGATGAGACAATGGGGATTATTATCGACAGTGATGAGACAATAGGGATTATTATACACAGTGATGAGACAATGGGGATTATTATCGACAGTGATGAGACAATGAGGATTATTATAGACAGTGAGGGACAATAAGGGGATTATTATATACAGTGATGAGACAATGGGGATTATTATAGACAGTGATGAGACAATGGGGATTATTATAGACAGTGATGGGACAATGGGGATTATTATAGACAGTAAGGGACAATGGGGATTATTATAGACAGTGATGGGACAATGAGGATTATTTTAGACAGTGATGAGACAATGGGGATTATTATAGACAGTGATGGGACAATAGGGATTATTATAGACAGTGAGGGACAATTGGGATTATTATAGACAGTGATGAGACAATGAGGGATTATTATAGACAGTGAGGGACAATGGGGATTATTATAGACAGTGATTGGACAATGGGGATTATTATAGACAGTGATGAGACAATGGGGATTATTATAGACAGTGATGGGACAATGGGGATTATTATAGACAGTGATGGGACAATGGGGATTATTATAGACAGTGATGATACAATGGGAATTATTATAGACAGTGATGGGACAATGAGGATTATTATAGGCAGTGATGGGACAATGGGGATTATTATAGACAGTGATGGGACAATGGGGATTATTATAGACAGTGATGAGACAATGGGGATTATTATAGACAGTGATGGGACGATGGGGATTATTATAGACAGTGATGGGACAATGGGGATTATTATAGACAGTGAGAGACAATGAGGATTATTATAGACAGTGATGGGACAATGGGGATTATTATAGACAGTGATGGGACAATGGGGATTATTATAGACAGTGATGGGACAATGGGGATTATTATAGAAAGTGAGGGACAATGGGGATTATTATAGACAGTGATGAGACAATGGGGATAATTATAGACAGTGTTGAGACAATGGGGATTATTATAGACAGTGATGGGACAATGGGAATTATTATAGACAGTGATGGGACAATGGGGATTATTATAGACAGTGATGGGACAATGGGGATTATTATAGACAGTGAGGTACAATGTGGATTATTATAGACAGTGATAGGACAATGGGGATTATTGTAGACAGTGATGGTACAATGAAGATTATTATAGACAGTGATGGGACAATGGGGATTATTATAGACAGTGAGGGACAATGGGGATTATTATAGACAGTGATGAGACAATGAGGATTATTATAGACAGTGATGAGACAATGGGGATTATTATATACCGTGATGGGACAATGGGGATTATTATAGACAGTGAGGGACAATGGGGATTATGATAGACAGTGAGGGACAATAGGGATTATTATAGACAGTGATGGGACAATGGGGATTATTACAGACAGTGATGGGACAGTGAGGATTATTATAGACAATGATGGGAAAATGGGGAGTATTATAGACAGTGAGGGACAATGGGGATTATTATAGACAGTGATGAGACAATGGGGATTATTATAGACAGTGATGAGACAATGAGGATTATTATAGACAGTGATGAGACAATGGGGATTATTATATACCGTGATGGGACAATGGGGATTATTATAGACAGTGAAGAGACAATGGGGATTATTATAGACAGTGATGAGACAATGAGGATTATTATAGACAGTGATGGGACAATGAGGATTATTATAGACAGTGATGGGACAATGGGGATTATTATAGACAGTGATGAGACAATGGGGATTATTTTCGACAGTGATGAGACAATGAGGAGTATTACAGACAGTGATGAGACAATGCGTTTTATTATAGACAGTGATGAGACAATGGGGATTATTATAGACAGTGATGAGACAATGGGGATTATTATAGAGTGAGGGACAATGGGGATTATTATAGAGAAAGATGAGACAATGGGGATTATTACAGACAGTGATGGGACAATGGGGAATATTATAGACAGTGATGAGACAATGAGGATTATTATAGACAGTGATGGGACAATGGGGATTATTATAGACAGTGAAGGGACAATGAGGATTATTATAGACAGTGATGGGACAATGGGGATGATTATAGACAATGATTGGACAATGGGGATTATTATAGACAGTGATGAGACAATGGGGATTATTATAGACAGTGATGAGACAATAATGTTATTATAGACAGTGATGAGACAATGGGGATTATTATAGACAGTGAGGGACAATAAGTGGATTGTTACATACAGTGATGAGACAATGGGGATTATTATAGACAGTGATGAGACAATGGGGATTATTATAGACAGTGATGAGACAATGGGGATTATTATAGACAGTGATGAGACAATGAGGATTATTATAGACAGTGATGGGACAATGGGGATTATTACAGACAGTGATGAGACAATGGGGATTACAAAAACAGTGATGAGACAATGGGGATTATTATAGACAGTGAGGGACAATAAGGGGATTATTATATACAGTGATGAGACAATGGGGATTATTATAGACATTGATGAGACAATGGGGATTATTTTCGACAGTGATGGGACAATGGGGATTATTATCGACAGTGAGGGACAATGGGGATTATTATAGACAGTGATGGGACAATGAGGATTATTATAGACAGTGATGAGACAATGGGGATTATTATAGACAGTGATGGGACAATGGGCATTATTATCGAAATTGAGGGACAATTGGGATTATTATAGACAGTGATGAGACAATGAGGGATTATTCTAGACAGTAAGGGACAATAGGAATTATTATAGACAGTGATGAGACAATGGGGATTATTATAGACAGTGATGGGACAATGGGGATTATTATCGACAGTGATGAGACAATGGGGATTATTATAGACAGTGATCAGACAATGAGGATTATTATAGACAGTGATGACACAATGGGGATTATTATAGACAGTGATGAGACAATGGGGATTATTATAGACAGTGAGGGACAACGAGGATTATTATATACAGTGATGGGACAATGGGAATTATTATAGACAGTGATGAGACAATGGGGATTATTATAGACAGTGATGAGACAATGAGGATTATTATAGACAGTGATGGGACAATGGGGATTATTACAGACAGTGATGAGACAATGGGGATTACAAAAACAGTGATGAGACAATGGGGATTATTATAGACAGTGAGGGACAATAAGGGGATTATTATATACAGTGATGAGACAATGGGGATTATTATAGACAGTGATGAGACAATGGGGATTATTTTCGACAGTGATGGGACAATGGGGATTATTATAGACAGTAAGGGACAATGGGGATTATTATAGACAGTGATGGGACAATGAGGATTATTATAGACAGTGATGAGACAATGGGGATTATTATAGACAGTGATGGGACAATTGGGATTATTATAGACAGCGAGGGACAATTGGAATTATTATAGACAGTGATGAGACAATGAGGGATTATTATAGACAGTGAGGGACAATGGGGATTATTATAGACAGTGATTGGACAATGGGGATTATTATAGACAGTGATGGGACAATGGGGATTATTATAGTCATTGATGAGACAATGCGGATTATTATATACAGTGATGGGACAATGGGGATTATTATAGACAGTGATGGGACAATGGGGATTATTATAGACAGTGATGATACAATGGGAATTATTATAGACAGTGATGGGACAATGAGGATTATTAAAGGCAGTGATGGGACAATGGGGATTATTATAGACAGTGAGGGACAATGAGGATTAATATAGACAGTGATGGGACAATGGGGATTATTATAGACAGTGATGGGACAATGGGGATTATTATAGACAGTGATGGGACAATGGGGATTATTATAGACAGTGAGGGACAATGGGGATTATTATAGACAGTGATGAGACAATGGGGATAATTATAGACAGTGTTGAGACAATGGGGATTATTATAGACAGTGATGGGACAATGGGGATTATTATTGACAGTGATGGGACAATGGGGATTATTATAGACAGTGATCGGACAATGGGGATTATTATAGACAGTGAGGTACAATGTGGATTATTATAGACAGTGATAGGACAATGGGGATTATTATAGACAGTGATGGGACAATGGGGATAATTATAGACAGTGATGGGACAATGGGGATTATTATAGACAGTGATGGGACAATGGGGATTATTATAGACAGTGATGGGACAATTGGCATTATTATAGACAGTGAGGGACAATGGGGATTATGATAGACAGTGAGGGACAATGGGGAATATTATAGACAGTAATGGGACAATGGGGATTATTACAGACAGTGATGGGACAGTGAGGATTATTATAGACAATGATGGGACAATGGGGATTATTATCGACAGTGATGAGACAATGAGGATTATTATAGACAGTGAGGGACAATAATCGGATTATTATATACAGTGATGAGACAATGGGGATTATTATGGACAGTGATGGACAATGGGGATTATTATAGACAGTGATGGGACAATGAGGATTATTATAGACAGTGATGAGACAATGGGGATTATTTTCGACAGTGATGGGACAATGGGCATTATTATAGAAATTGAGGGACAATTGGGATTATTATAGACAGTGATGAGACAATGAGGGATTATTCTAGACAGTAAGGGACAATGGGGATTATTATAGACAGTGAGGGACAATGGGGATTATTATAGACAGTGATGGGACAATGAGGATTATTATAGACAGTGATGAGACAATGGGGATTATTTTCGACAGTGATGGGACAATGGGCATTATTATAGAAATTGAGGGACAATTGGGATTATTATAGACAGTGATGAGACAATGAGGGATTATTCTAGACAGTAAGGGACAATAGGAATTATTATAGACAGTGATGAGACAATGGGGATTATTATAGACAGTGATGGGACAATGGGGATTATTATAGGCAGTGATGAGACAATGGGGATTATTATAGACAGTGATCAGACAATGAGAATTATTATAGACAGTGATGAGACAATGGGGATTATTATAGACAGTGATGAGACAATGGGGATTATTATAGACAGTGAGGGACAACGAGGATTATTATTTACAGTGATGGGACAATGGGAATTACTATAGACAGTGATGAGACAATGGGGATTATTATAGACAGTGATGAGACAATGAGGATTATTATAGACAGTGATGGGACAATGGGGATTATTACAGACAGTGATGAAACAATGGGGATTACAAAAACAGTGATGAGACAATGGGGATTATTATAGACAGTGAGGGACAATAAGGGGATTATTATATACAGTGATGAGACAATGGGGATTATTATAGACAGTGATGAGACAATGGGGATTATTTTCGACAGTGATGGGACAATGGGGATTATTATAGACAGTAAGGGACAATGGGGATTATTATAGACAGTGATGGGACAATGAGGATTATTATAGACAGTGATGAGACAATGGGGATTATTATAGACAGTGATGGGACAATAGGGATTATTATAGACAGCGAGGGACAATTGGGATTATTATAGACAGTGATGAGACAATGAGGGATTATTATAGACAGTGAGGGACAATGGGGATTATTATCGACAGTGATTGGACAATGGGGATTATTATAGACAGTGATGGGACAATGGGGATTATTATAGTCAGTGATGAGACAATGCGGATTATTATATACAGTGATGGGACAATGGGGATTATTATAGACAGTGATGGGACAATGGGGATTATTATAGACAGTGATGATAAAATGGGAATTATTATAGACAGTGATGGGACAATGAGGATTATTAAAGGCAGTGATGGGACAATGGGGATTATTATAGACAGTGAGGGACAATGAGGATTATTATAGACAGTGATGGGACAATGGGGATTATTATAGACAGTGATGGGACAATGGGGAGTATTATAGACAGTGATGGGACAATGGGGATTATTATAGACAGTGAGGGACAATGGGGATTATTATAGACAGTGATGAGACAATGGGGATAATTATAGACAGTGTTGAGACAATGGGGATTATTATAGACAGTGATGGGACAATGGGGATTATTATAGACAGTGATGAGACAATGATGTTATTATAGACAGTGATGAGACAATGGGGATTATTAAAGACAGTGAGGGACAATGGGGATTATTATAGACAGTGGGGGACAATAAGGGGATTATTATATACAGTGATGAGACAATGGGGATTATTAGAGACAGTGATGAGACAATGGGGATTATTATAGACAGTGATGGGAAAATGGGGATTATGATAGATAGTGATGGGACAATGAGGATTATTATAGACAGTGATGAAACAATGGGGATTATTATAGACAGTGCGGGACAATGGGGATTATTATAGACAGTGATGAGACAATCGGAATATTATAGTCAGTGATAGGACAATGGGGATTATTATAGACAGTGATGAGACAATGGGGATTATTATAGACAGTGATGAGACAATGGCGATTATTATACACAGTGAGGGACAATGGGGATTATTATAGATCGTGATGTGACAATGGGGATTATTATAGACAATGATGAGACAATGGGGATTATTTTCGACAGTGATGGGACAATGGGGATTATTATAGACAATGATGAGACAATGGGGATTATTATAGACAGTGAGGGACAATGGGGATTATTATAGACAGTGATGAGACAATGGGAATTATTATAGACAGTGATGAGACAATGTGGATTATTATACACAGTGATGGGACAATGGGGATTATTACAGACAGTGATTGGACAATGAGGATTATTATAGACAGTGATGAGACAATGGGGATTATTATAGACAGTGATGCGACAATGGGGATTATTATAGAGAGTGATGGGACAATGGGGATTATTATAGACAGTGATGGGACAATGGGGATTATTATAGACAGTGATGGGACAATGGGGATTATTATAGACAATGATGAGACAATGGCGATTATGATAGACAGTGATGAGACAATGTGGATTATTATACACATTGATGGGACAATGGGGATTATTATAGACAGTGATGGGACAATGGGGATTATTATAGACAGTGATGAGACAATGGGGATTATTATAGACAATGAGGGATAATGGGGAGTATTTTCGATAGTGATGAGACAATGAGGATTATTATATACAGTGATGAGACAATGGGGATTATTATAGACAGTGATGAGACAATGGGGATTATTATAGACAGTGATGAGACAATGGGGATTATTAGAGACAGTGAGGGACAATGGGGATTATTATATACAGTGATGGGACAATGGGGATTATTATAGACAGTGATGGGACAATGGGGATTATTATAGACAGTGATGAGACAATGGGGATTATTATAGATAGTGATGAGACAATGGGGATTATTTTCGATAGTGATGAGACAATGAGGATTATTATATACAGTGATGAGACAATGGGGATTATTATAGACAGTGATGAGACAATGGGGATTATTATAGACAGTGATGAGACAATGGGGATTATTAGAGACAGTGAGGGACAATGGGGATTATTATAGAGAATGATGAGACAATGGGGATTATTATAGACAGTGATGGGACAATGGGGATTATTACAGACAGTGATGAGACAATGAGGATTATTATAGACAGTGATGGCACAATGGGGATTATAATAGACAGTGAAGGGACAATGAGGATTATTATAGACAGTGATGAGACAATGGGGATTATTATAGACAATGATGGGACAATGGGCATTATTATAGACAGTGATGAGACAATGGGGATTATTATAGACAGTGATGAGATAGTGATGTTATTATAGACAGTGATGAGACAATGGGGATTATTATAGACAGTGAGGGACAATGGGGATTATTATAGACAGTGAGGGACAATAAGGGGATTATTATATACAGTGATGAGACAATGGGGATTATTATCGACAGTGATGAGACAATGGGGATTATTATACACAGTGATGAGACAATGGGGATTATTATCGACAGTGATGAGACAATGAGGATTATTATAGACAGTGAGGGACAATAAGGGGATTATTATATACAGTGATGAGACAATGGGGATTATTATAGACAGTGATGAGACAATGGGGATTATTATAGACAGTGATGGGACAATGGGGATTATTATAGAAAGTAAGGGTCAATGGGGATTATTATAGACAGTGATGGGACAATGAGGATTATTATAGACAGTGATGAGACAATGGGGATTATTATAGACAGTGATGGGACAATAGGGATTATTACAGACAGTGATGAGACAATGGGGATTACAAAAACAGTGATGAGACAATGGGGATTATTATAGACAGTGATGAGACAATGAGGATTATTATGGACAGTGAGGGACAATAAGGGGATTATTATATACAGTGATGAGACAATGGGATTATTATAGACAGTGATGAGTCAATGGGGATTATTATAGATAGTGATGAGATAATGAGGATTTTTATAGACAGTGATGGGACTATGGGGATTATTACAGACAGTGATGAGACAATGGGGATTATTATAGACAGTGATGAGACAATGGCGGATTATTATAGACAGTGATGAGACAATGAGGATTATTATAGACAGTGAGGGATAATGGGGATTATTATAGAGAATGATGAGACATTGGGGATTATTATAGACAGTGATGGGACAATGAGGATTATGATAGACAGTGAGGGACAATAAGGGGATTATTATATACAGTGATGAGACAATGGGGATTATTATAGACAGTGATGAGACAATGGGGATTATTATAGATAGTGATGAGACAATGGGGAATATTTTCGATAGTGATGAGACAATGAGGATTATTATATACAGTGATGAGACAATGGGGATTATTATAGACAGTGATGAGACAATGGGGATTATTATAGACAGTGATGAGACAATGGGGATTATTAGAGACAGTGATGGACAATGGGGATTATTATAGAGAATGATGAGACAATGGGGATTATTATAGACAGTGATGGGACAATGGGGATTATTACAGACAGTGATGAGACAATGAGGATTATTATAGACAGTGATGGGACAATGGGGATTATTATAGACAGTGAAGGGACAATGAGGATTATTATAGACAGTGATGAGACAATGGGGATTATTATAGACAATGATGGGACAATGGGCATTATTATAGACAGTGATGAGACAATGGGGATTATTATAGACAGTGATGAGACAATGGGGATTATTATCGACAGTGATGAGACAATGAGGATTATTATAGACAGTGAGGGACAATAAGGGGATTATTATATACAGTGATGAGACAATGGGGATTATTATAGACAGTGATGAGACAATGGGGATTATTATAGACAGTGATGGGACAATGGGGATTATTATAGACAGTAAGGGACAATGGGGATTATTATAGACAGTGATGGGACAATGAGGATTATTTTAGACAGTGATGAGACAATGGGGATTATTATAGACAGTGATGGGACAATAGGGATTATTATAGACAGTGAGGGACAATTGGGATTATTAAAGACAGTGATGAGACAATGAGGGATTATTATAGACAGTGAGGGACAATGGGGATTATTATAGACAGTGATTGGACAATGGGGATTATTATAGACAGTGATGAGACAATGGGGATTATTATAGACAGTGATGGGACAATGGGGATTATTATAGACAGTGATGGGACAATGGGGATTATTATAGACAGTGATGATACAATGGGAATTATTATAGACAGTGATGGGACAATGAGGATTATTATAGGCAGTGATGGGACAATGGGGATTATTATAGACAGTGATGGGACAATGGGGATTATTATAGACAGTGATGAGACAATGGGGATTATTATAGACAGTGATGGGACGATGGGGATTATTTTGACAGTGATGGGACAATGGGGATTATTATAGACAGTGAGGGACAATGAGGATTATTATAGACAGTGATGGGACAATGGGGATTATTATAGACAGTGATGGGACAATGGGGATTATTATAGACAGTGATGGGACAATGGGGATTATTATAGAAAGTGAGGGACAATGGGGATTATTATAGACAGTGATGAGACAATGGGGATAATTATAGACAGTGTTGAGACAATGGGGATTATTATAGACAGTGATGGGACAATGGGGATTATTATAGACAGTGATGGGACAATGGGGATTATTATAGACAGTGATGGGACAATGGGGATTATTATAGACAGTGAGGTACAATGTGGATTATTATAGACAGTGATAGGACAATGGGGATTATTGTAGACAGTGATGGTACAATGAAGATTATTATAGACAGTGATGGGACAATGGGGATTATTATAGACAGTGAGGGACAATGGGGATTATTATAGACAGTGATGAGACAATGAGGATTATTATAGACAGTGATGAGACAATGGGGATTATTATATACCGTGATGGGACAATGGGGATTATTATAGACAGTGAGGGACAATGGGGATTATGATAGACAGTGAGGGACAATGGGGATTATTATAGACAGTGATGGGACAATGGGGATTATTACAGACAGTGATGGGACAGTGAGGATTATTATAGACAATGATGGGAAAATGGGGAGTATTATAGACAGTGAGGGACAATGGGGATTATTATAGACAGTGATGAGACAATGGGGATTATTATAGACAGTGATGAGACAATGAGGATTATTATAGACAGTGATGAGACAATGGGGATTATTATATACCGTGATGGGACAATGGGGATTATTATAGACAGTGAAGAGACAATGGGGATTATTATAGACAGTGATGAGACAATGAGGATTATTATAGACAGTGATGGGACAATGAGGATTATTATAGACAGTGATGGGACAATGGGGATTATTATAGACAGTGATGAGACAATGGGGATTATTATAGACAGTGATGAGACAATGAGGATTATTACAGACAGTGATGAGACAATGGGTTTTATTATAGACAGTGATGAGACAATGGGGATTATTATAGACAGTGATGAGACAATGGGGATTATTATAGAGTGAGGGACAATGGGGATTATTATAGTGAAAGATGAGACAATGGGGATTATTACAGACAGTGATGGGACAATGGGGAATATTATAGACAGTGATGAGACAATGAGGATTATTATAGACAGTGATGGGACAATGGGGATTATTATAGACAGTGAAGGGACAATGAGGATTATTATAGACAGTGATGGGACAATGGGGATGATTATAGACAATGATGGGACAATGGGGATTATTATAGACAGTGATGAGACAATGGGGATTATTATAGACAGTGATGAGACAATAATGTTATTATAGACAGTGATGAGACAATGGGGATTATTATAGACAGTGAGGGACAATGGGGATTATTATCGACAGTGAGGGACAATAAGGGGATTGTTACATACAGTGATGAGACAATGGGGATTATTATAGACAGTGATGAGACAATGGGGATTATTATAGACAGTGATGAGACAATGGGGATTATTATAGACAGTGATGAGACAATGAGGATTATTATAGACAGTGATGGGACAATGGGGATTATTACAGACAGTGATGAGACAATGGGGATTACAAAAACAGTGATGAGACAATGGGGATTATTATAGACAGTGAGGGACAATAAGGGGATTATTATATACAGTGATGAGACAATGGGGATTATTATAGACATTGATGAGACAATGGGGATTATTTTCGACAGTGATGGGACAATGGGGATTATTATAGACAGTGAGGGACAATGGGGATTATTATAGACAGTGATGGGACAATGAGGATTATTATAGACAGTGATGAGACAATGGGGATTATTATAGACAGTGATGGGACAATGGGCATTATTATCGAAATTGAGGGACAATTGGGATTATTATAGACAGTGATGAGACAATGAGGGATTATTCTAGACAGTAAGGGACAATAGGAATTATTATAGACAGTGATGAGACAATGGGGATTATTATAGACAGTGATGGGACAATGGGGATTATTATCGACAGTGATGAGACAATGGGGATTATTATAGACAGTGATCAGACAATGAGGATTATTATAGACAGTGATGACACAATGGGGATTATTATAGACAGTGATGAGACAATGGGGATTATTATAGACAGTGAGGGACAACGAGGATTATTATATACAGTGATGGGACAATGGGAATTATTATAGACAGTGATGAGACAATGGGGATTATTATAGACAGTGATGAGACAATGAGGATTATTATAGACAGTGATGGGACAATGGGGATTATTACAGACAGTGATGAGACAATGGGGATTACAAAAACAGTGATGAGACAATGGGGATTATTATAGACAGTGAGGGACAATAAGGGGATTATTATATACAGTGATGAGACAATGGGGATTATTATAGACAGTGATGAGACAATGGGGATTATTTTCGACAGTGATGGGACAATGGGGATTATTATAGACAGTAAGGGACAATGGGGATTATTATAGACAGTGATGGGACAATGAGGATTATTATAGACAGTGATGAGACAATGGGGATTATTATAGACAGTGATGGGACAATTGGGATTATTATAGACAGCGAGGGACAATTGGAATTATTATAGACAGTGATGAGACAATGAGGGATTATTATAGACAGTGAGGGACAATGGGGATTATTATAGACAGTGATTGGACAATGGGGATTATTATAGACAGTGATGGGACAATGGGGATTATTATAGTCATTGATGAGACAATGCGGATTATTATATACAGTGATGGGACAATGGGGATTATTATAGACAGTGATGGGACAATGGGGATTATTATAGACAGTGATGATACAATGGGAATTATTATAGACAGTGATGGGACAATGAGGATTATTAAAGGCAGTGATGGGACAATGGGGATTATTATAGACAGTGATGGGACAATGGGGATTATTATAGACAGTGATGGGACAATGGGGATTATGATAGACAGTGATGGGACAATGGGGATTATTATAGACAGTGAGGGACAATGGGGATTATTATAGACAGTGATGAGACAATGGGGATAATTATAGACAGTGTTGAGACAATGGGGATTATTATAGACAGTGATGGGACAATGGGGATTATTATTGACAGTGATGGGACAATGGGGATTATTATAGACAGTGATCGGACAATGGGGATTATTATAGACAGTGAGGTACAATGTGGATTATTATAGACAGTGATAGGACAATGGGGATTATTATAGACAGTGATGGGACAATGGGGATAATTATAGACAGTGATGGGACAATGGGGATTATTATAGACAGTGATGGGACAATGGGGATTATTATAGACAGTGATGGGACAATTGGGATTATTATAGACAGTGAGGGACAATGGGGATTATGATAGACAGTGAGGGACAATGGGGAATATTATAGACAGTAATGGGACAATGGGGATTATTACAGACAGTGATGGGACAGTGAGGATTATTATAGACAATGATGGGACAATGGGGATTATTATCGACAGTGATGAGACAATGAGGATTATTATAGACAGTGAGGGACAATAAGGGGATTATTATATACAGTGATGAGACAATGGGGATTATTATGGACAGTGATGAGACAATGGGGATTATTATAGACAGTGATGGGACAATGGGGATTATTATAGACAGTGATGGACAATGGGGATTATTATAGACAGTGATGGGACAATGAGGATTATTATAGACAGTGATGAGACAATGGGGATTATTTTCGACAGTGATGGGACAATGGGCATTATTATAGAAATTGAGGGACAATTGGGATTATTATAGACAGTGATGAGACAATGAGGGATTATTCTAGACAGTAAGGGACAATAGGAATTATTATAGACAGTGATGAGACAATGGGGATTATTATAGACAGTGATGGGACAATGGGGATTATTATAGGCAGTGATGAGACAATGGGGATTATTATAGACAGTGATCAGACAATGAGGATTATTATAGACAGTGATGAGACAATGGGGATTATTATAGACAGTGATGAGACAATGGGGATTATTATAGACAGTGAGGGACAACGAGGATTATTATTTACAGTGATGGGACAATGGGAATTACTATAGACAGTGATGAGACAATGGGGATTATTATAGACAGTGATGAGACAATGAGGATTATTATAGACAGTGATGGGACAATGGGGATTATTACAGACAGTGATGAAACAATGGGGATTACAAAAACAGTGATGAGACAATGGGGATTATTATAGACAGTGAGGGACAATAAGGGGATTATTATATACAGTGATGAGACAATGGGGATTATTATAGACAGTGATGAGACAATGGGGATTATTTTCGACAGTGATGGGACAATGGGGATTATTATAGACAGTAAGGGACAATGGGGATTATTATAGACAGTGATGGGACAATGAGGATTATTATAGACAGTGATGAGACAATGGGGATTATTATAGACAGTGATGGGACAATAGGGATTATTATAGACAGCGAGGGACAATTGGGATTATTATAGACAGTGATGAGACAATGAGGGATTATTATAGACAGTGAGGGACAATGGGGATTATTATCGACAGTGATTGGACAATGGGGATTATTATAGACAGTGATGGGACAATGGGGATTATTATAGTCAGTGATGAGACAATGCGGATTATTATATACAGTGATGGGACAATGGGGATTATTATAGACAGTGATGGGACAATGGGGATTATTATAGACAGTGATGATAAAATGGGAATTATTATAGACAGTGATGGGACAATGAGGATTATTAAAGGCAGTGATGGGACAATGGGGATTATTATAGACAGTGAGGGACAATGAGGATTATTATAGACAGTGATGGGACAATGGGGATTATTATAGACAGTGATGGGACAATGGGGAGTATTATAGACAGTGATGGGACAATGGGGATTATTATAGACAGTGAGGGACAATGGGGATTATTATAGACAGTGATGAGACAATGGGGATAATTATAGACAGTGTTGAGACAATGGGGATTATTATAGACAGTGATGGGACAATGGGGATTATTATAGACAGTGATGAGACAATGATGTTATTATAGACAGTGATGAGACAATGGGGATTATTAAAGACAGTGAGGGACAATGGGGATTATTATAGACAGTGGGGGACAATAAGGGGATTATTATATACAGTGATGAGACAATGGGGATTATTAGAGACAGTGATGAGACAATGGGGATTATTATAGACAGTGATGGGAAAATGGGGATTATGATAGATAGTGATGGGACAATGAGGATTATTATAGACAGTGATGAAACAATGGGGATTATTATAGACAGTGCGGGACAATGGGGATTATTATAGACAGTGATGAGACAATCGGAATATTATAGTCAGTGATAGGACAATGGGGATTATTATAGACAGTGATGAGACAATGGGGATTATTATAGACAGTGATGAGACAATGGCGATTATTATAGACAGTGAGGGACAATGGGGATTATTATAGATCGTGATGTGACAATGGGGATTATTATAGACAATGATGAGACAATGGGGATTATTTTCGACAGTGATGGGACAATGGGGATTATTATAGACAATGATGAGACAATGGGGATTATTATAGACAGTGAGGGACAATGGGGATTATTATAGACAGTGATGAGACAATGGGAATTATTATAGACAGTGATGAGACAATGTGGATTATTATACACAGTGATGGGACAATGGGGATTATTACAGACAGTGATTGGACAATGAGGATTATTATAGACAGTGATGAGACAATGGGGATTATTATAGACAGTGATGCGACAATGGGGATTATTATAGAGAGTGATGGGACAATGGGGATTATTATAGACAGTGATGGGACAATGGGGATTATTATAGACAGTGATGGGACAATGGGGATTATTATAGACAATGATGAGACAATGGCGATTATGATAGACAGTGATGAGACAATGTGGATTATTATACACATTGATGGGACAATGGGGATTATTATCGACAGTGATGGGACAATGGGGATTATTATAGACAGTGATGAGACAATGGGGATTATTATAGACAGTGAGGGATAATGGGGAGTATTATAGACAGTGATGAGACAATGGGGATTATTATAGACAGTGATGAGTCAATGAGGATTATTATAGACAGTGATGAGACAATGAGGATTATTATAGACAGTGATGAGACAATGGGGATTATTATAGACAATGAGGGACAACGGGGATTATTATAGACAGTGATGGGACAATGGGGATTATTATAGACAGTGATGAGACAATGGGGATTATTATAGACAGTGATGAGACAATGAGGATTATTATAGACAGTGATGAGACAATGAGGATTATTATAGACAGTGAGGGACAATAAGGGGATTATTATATACAGTGATGAGACAATGGGGATTATTATAGACAGTGATGAGACAATGGGGATTATTCTAGATAGTGATGAGACAATGAGGATTATTATAGACAGTGATGGGACTATGGGGATTATTACAGACAGTGATGAGACACTGGGGATTATTTTTGACAGTGATGAGACAATGGGGATTATTATAGACAGTGATGAGACAATGAGGATTATTATAGACAGTGAGGGACAATAAGGGGATTATTATATACAGTGATGAGACAATGGGGATTATTATAGACAGTGATGAGACAATGGGGATTATTATAGACAGTGATGAGACAATGGGGATTATTTCGACAGTGAGGGACAATGGGGATTATTATAGAGAATGATGAGACAATGGGGATTATTATAGACAGTGATGTGACAATGGGGATTTTATAGACAGTGATGAGACAATGAGGATTATTATAGACAGTGATGAGACAATGGGGATTTTTATAGCCAGTGATGAGACAATGGGGATAATTATAGACAGTGAGGGACAACAGGGATTATTATAGACAGTGATGGGACAATGGGGATTATTATAGACAGTGATGGGACAATGGGGAGTATTATAGACAGTGATGAGACAATGGGGATTATTATAGACAGTGCGGGACAATGGGGATTATTATAGACAGTGATGAGACAATGGGAATATGAATGTCAGTGATGGGACAATGGGGATTATTATAGACAGTGATGAGACAATGGGGATTATTATAGACAGTGATGAGACAATGGGGATTATTATAGACAGTGATGGGACAATGGGGATTATTATAGACATTAATGGGACAATGGGGATTATTATAGACAGTGAGGGACAATGGGGATTATTATAGAGAGTGAGGGACAATGGGGATTATTATAGCCTGCGAGGGACAATGGGGATAATTATAGACAGTAAGGGACAATGGGGATTATTATAGACAGTGAGGAACAATGGGGATTATTATAGACAGTGAGGGACAATGGGGATGATTATAGACAGTGGGGGAGAATGGGGATTATTACAGACAGTGATGGGACAATGGGGATTATTATAGACAATGATCAGACAATGGGGATTATTATAGACAGTGAGGGACAATGGGGATTATTATAGACAGTGATGAGACAATGGGGATTATTATCGGCAGTGATGAGGCAATGTGGATTATTATACACAGTGATGGGACAATGGGGATTATTATAGACAGTGATGGGACAATGAGGATTATTATAGACAGTGATGAGACAATGGGGATTATTATAGACAGTGATGCGACAATGGGGATTATTATAGAGTGTGATGGGACAATGGGGATTATTATAGACAGTGATGAGACGATGAGGATTAATATAGACAGTGATGAGACAATGGGGATTATTATAGACAGTGATGAGAAAATGAGGATTATTATAGACAGTGGGGGACAATGGGGATTATTATAGACAGTGATGGGACAATGGGGATTATTATAGACAATGATCAGACAATGGGGATTATTATAGACAGTGAGGGACAATGGGGATTATTATAGACAGTGATGAGACAATGGGGATTATTATCGGCAGTGATGAGGCAATGTGGATTATTATACACAGTGATGGGACAATGGGGATTATTATAGACAGTGATGGGACAATGAGGATTATTATAGACAGTGATGAGACAATGGGGATTATTATAGACAGTGATGCGACAATGGGGATTAATATAGAGTGTGATGGGACAATGGGGATTATTATAGACAGTGATGAGACGATGAGGATTATTATAGACAGTGATGAGACAATGGGGATTATTATAGACAGTGATGAGAAAATGAGGATTATTATAGACAGTGATGAGACAATGGGTATTATTATAGACAGTGAGGGACAATGGGGATTATTATAGACAGTGATGAGACAGTGGGGATTATTATAGACAGTGATGAGACAATGGGGATTATTATAGACAGTGATGGGACAATGGGCATTATTATAGACAGTGATGAGACAATGGGGATTATTATAGACAGTGATAGGACAATGAGGATTATTATAGACAGTGATGGGACAATGCGGATTATTATAGACAGTGATGGGACAATGGGGATTATTATAGACAATGATGAGACAATGAGGATTATTATAGACAGTGATGAGACAATGAGGATTATTATAGACAATTTTGAGACAATGAGGATTATTAAAGACACTGATGAGACAATGGGGATTATTATATACAGTGATGGGACATTGTGGGATTATTATAGACAGTGAGGAGACAATGAGAATTATTATAGACAGTGATGAGACAATGGGGATTATTATAGACAGTGATGAGACAATGAGGATTATTATAGACAGTGATTAGACAATGAGGATTATTATAGACAGTGATGAGACAATGAGGATTATTATAGACAGTGATGAGTCAAAGGGGATTATTATAGACAGTGAGGGACAATGGGGATTATTATAGACAGTGATGAGACAATGGGGGTTATTATAGACAGTGATGGGACAATCGGGATTATTATAGACAGTGATGAGACAATGGGGATTATTATATACAGTGATGGGACAATGGGGATGATTATAGGCAGTGAAGAGACAATGGGGATTATTATAGACAGTGATGAGACAATGGGGATTATTATAGACAGTGATGAGACAATGGGGATTATTATGGACAGTGATGAGACAATGAGGATTATTATAGACAGTGATGAGACAATGAGTATTATTATAGATCGTGGGGGGCAATGGGGATTATTATAGACAGTGATGATACAATGGGAATTATGATAGACAGTGATGGGACAATGAGGATTATTATAGGCTGTGATTGGACAATGGGTATTATTATAGACAGTGATGGGACAATGGGGATTATTATAGACAGTGATGGGACAATGGGGATTATTATAGACAGTGAGGGACAATGGGGAGTATTATAGTCAGTGATGGGACAATGGGGATTATTATAGACAGTGATGAGACAATGGGGATAAATATAGATAGTGTTGAGACAATGGAGATTATTATAGACAGTGATGGGACAATGGGGATTATTATAGACAGTGATGGGACAATGGCGATTATTATAGACAGTGATGGGACAATGGGGATTATTATGGTCAGTGATGGGACAATGGGGATTATTATAGACAGTGATGGGAAAATGGGGATTATTAGAGACAGTGAGGGACAATGGGGATTATGATAGACAGTGAGGGACAATGAGGATTATTATAGACAGTGATGGGACAATGGGGATTATTATAGACAGTGATGGGTCAATGAGGGTTATTATAGACAGTGATGGGACAATGGGGATTATTATAGATAGTGGGGGGCAATGGGGATTATTATAGACAGTGATGAGACAATGGGGATTATTATAGACAGTGATGAGACAATGAGGATTATTATAGACAGTGATGAGACAATGGGGATTATTATATACCGTGATGGGACAATGGGGATTATTATAGACAGTGAAGAGACAATGGGGATTATTATAGACAGTGATGAGACAATGAGGATTATTATAGACAGTGATGGGACAATGAGGATTATTATAGACAATGATGAGACAATGGGGATTATTATAGACAGTGATGAGAAAATGAGGATTATTATAGACAGTGATGAGACAATGGGTATTATTATAGACAGTGAGGGACAATGGGAATTATTATAGACGGTGATGAGACAGTGGGGATTATTATAGACAGTGATGAGACAATGGGGATTAATATAGACAGTGAGGGACAATGGGGATTATTATAGACAGTGATGAGACAATGGGGATTATTATAGACAGTGATAGGACAATGAGGATTATTATAGACAGTGATGGGACAATGGGGATTATTATAGACAGTGATGGGACAATGGGGATTATTGTAGAGAAAGATGAGACAATGGGGATTATTATAGACAGTGATGGGACAATGGGGATTATTATAGACAGTGATGAGACAATGAGGATTATTATAGACAGTGATGGGACAATGGGGATTATTATAGACAGTGAAGGGACAATGAGGATTATTATAGACAGTGATGAGACAATGGGGATTATTAGAGACAATGATGGGACAATGGGGATTATTATAGACCGTGATGAGACAATGGGGATTATTATAGACTGTGATGAGACAATAATGTTATTATAGACAGTGATGAGACAATGGGATTTATTATAGTCAGTGAGGGACAATGGGGATTATTATAGACAGTGAGGGACAATAAGGGGATTATTACATACAGTGATGAGACAATGGGGATTATTATAGACAGTGATGAGACAATGGGGATTATTATGGACAGTGATGAGACAATGGGGATTACTATAGACAGTGATGGGACAATGGGGATTATTATAGACAGTGAGGGACAATGGGGATTATTATAGACAGTGATGGGACAATGAGGATTATTATAGACAGTGATGGGACAATGGGGATTATTATAGACAGTGATGATACAATGGGAATTATGATAGACAGTGATGGGACAATGAGGATTATTATAGGCTGTGATAGGACAATGGGTATTATTATATACCGTGATGGGACAATGGGGATTATTATAGACAGTGAAGAGACAATGGGGATTATTATAGACAGTGATGAGACAATGAGGATTATTATAGACAGTGATGGGACAATGAGGATTATTATAGACAGTGATGAGACAATGGGGATTATTATAGACAGTGAGGGACAATGGGGATTATTATAGACAGTGATGGGACAATGAGGATTATTATAGACAGTGATGGGACAATGGGGATAATTATAGACAGTGATGATACAATGGGAATTATGATAGACACTGATTGGACAATGAGGATTATTATAGGCTGTGATAGGACAATGGGTATTATTATATACCGTGATGGGACAATGGGGATTATTATAGACAGTGAAGAGACAATGGGGATTATTATAGACAGTGATGAGACAATGAGGATTATTATAGACAGTGATGGGACAATGAGGATTATTATAGACAGTGATGAGACAATGGGGATTATTAGAGACAATGATGGGACAATGGGGATTATTATAGACCGTGATGAGACAAAGGGGATTATTATAGACTGTGATGAGACAATAATGTTATTATAGACAGTGATGAGACAAGGGGGTTTATTAAAGTCAGTGAGGGACAATGGGGATTATTATAGACAGTGAGGGACAATAAGGGGATTATTATAGACAGTGATGATACAATGGGAATTATGAAAGACAGTGATGGGACAATGAGGATTATTATAGGCTGTGATAGGACAATGGGTATTATTATATACCGTGATGGGACAATGGGGATTATTATAGACAGTGAAGAGACAATGGGGATTATTATAGACAGTGATGAGACAATGAGGATTATTATAGACAGTGAGGGACAATGGGGATTATTATAGACAGTGATGAGACAATGGGGATTATTATAGACAGTGATAGGACAATGAGGATTATTATAGACAGTGATGGGACAATGGGGATTATTATATACAGTGATGGGACAATGGGGATTATTATAGAGAAAGATGAGACAATGGGGATTATTATAGACAGTGATGGGACAATGGGGATTATTATAGACAGTGATGAGACAATGAGGATTATTATAGACAGTGATGGGACAATGGGGATATTATAGACAGTGAAGGGACAATGAGGATTATTATAGACAATGATGAGACAATGGGGATTATTAGAGACAATGATGGGACAATGGGGATTAGTATAGACCGTGATGAGACAAAGGGGATTATTATAGACTGTGATGAGACAATAATGTTATTATAGACAGTGATGAGACAATGGGGATTATGATAGTCAGTGAGGGACAATGGGGATTATTATAGACAGTGAGGGACAATAAGGGGATTATTACATACAGTGATGAGACAATGGGGATTATTATAGACAGTGATGAGACAATGGGGATTATTATCGACAGTGATGAGACAATGAGGATTATTATAGACAGTGAGGGACAATAAGCGGATTATTATATACAGTGATGAGACAATGGGGATTATTATGGACAGTGATGAGACAATGGGGATGACTATAGACAGTGATGGGACAATGGGGATTATTATAGACAGTGAGGGACAATGGGGATTATTATAGACAGTGATAGGACAATGGGTATTATTATAGACAGTGATGGGACAATGGGGATTATTATAGACAGTGATGAGACAATGGGGATTATTATAGACAGTGATGGGACCATGGGGATTATTATAGACAGTGATGGGACAATGGGGATTATTATAGACAGTGATGGGACAATGGGGATCATTATAGACAGTGAGGGACAATGGGGAGTATTATAGTCAGTGATGGGACAATGGGGATTATTATAGACAGTGATGAGACAATGGGGATAATTATAGATAGTGTTGAGACAATGGAGATTATTATAGACAGTGATGGGACAATGGGGATTATTATAGACAGTGATGGGACAATGGGGATTATTATAGACAGTGATGGGACAATGGGGATTATTATGGTCAGTGATGGGACAATGGGGATTATTATAGACAGTGATGGGACAATGGGGATTATTATAGACAGTGAGAGACAATGGGGATTATGATAGACAGTGAGGGACAATGAGGATTATTATAGACAGTGATGGGACAATGGGGATTATTATAGACAGTGATGGGACAATGAGGATTATTATAGACAGTGATGGGACAATGGGGATTATTATAGATAGTGCGGGACAATGGGGATTATTATAGACAGTGATGAGACAATGGGGATTATTATAGACAGTGATGAGACAATGAGGATTATTATAGACAGTGATGAGACAATGGGGATTATTATATACCGTGATGGGACAATGGGGATTATTATAGACAGTGAAGAGACAATGGGGATTATTATAGACAGTGATGAGACAATGGGTATTATTATAGACAGTGAGGGACAATGGGGATTATTATAGACAGTGATGAGACAGTGGGGATTATTATAGACAGTGAGGGACAATGGGGATTATTATAGACAGTGATGAGACAATGGGGATTATTATAGACAGTGATAGGACAATGAGGATTATTATAGACAGTGATGGGACAATGGGGATTATTATAGACAGTGATGGGACAATGGGGATTATTATAGACAATAATGAGACAATGAGGATTATTATATAGACAGTGATGATACAATGAGGATTATTATAGACAGTTTTGAGACAATGAGGATTATTAAAGTCACTGATGAGACAATGGGGATTATTATATACAGTGATGGGACATTGTGGGATTATTATAGACAGTGAGGAGACAATGAGGATTATTATAGACATTGATGAGACAATGGGGATTATTATAGACAGTGATGAGACAATGAGGATTATTATAGACAGTGATTAGACAATGAGGATTATTATAGACAGTGATGAGACAATGAGGATTATTATAGACAGTGATGAGACAAAGGGGATTATTATCGACAGTGAGGGACAATGGGGATTATTATAGACAGTGATGAGACAATGGGGATTATTATAGACAGTGATGGGACAATGGGGATTATTATAGACAGTGATGAGACAATGAGGATTATTATAGACAGTGATGGGACAATGGGAATTATTATAGACATTGATGGGACAATGAGGATTATTACAGACAGTGATGAGACAATGGGGATTATTATAGACAGTGATGAGACAATGGGGATTATTATAGACAGTGAGGGACAATGGGGATTATTATCGACAGTGATGGGACAAAGGGGATTATTATAGACAGTGATGGGACAATGGCGATTATTAGAGACAGTGATGAAACAATGGGGATTATTATAGACAGTGATGAGACAATGAGGATTATTATAGACAGTGATGGGACAATGGGGATTATTAAAGACAGTGACGGACAATGGGGATTATTATAGACAGTGATGGGACAATGGGGATTATAAGAGACAGTGATGGGACAAAGGGGATTATTATAGACAGTGATGGGACAATGGCGATTATTAGAGACAGTGATGAAACAATGGGGATTATAATAGACAGTGATGAGACAATGAGGATTATTATAGACAGTGATGGGACAATGGGGATTATTAAAAACAGTGAGGGACAATGGGGATTATTATAGACAGTGATGAGACAATGGGGATTATTATAGACAGTGAAGGGACAATGGGGATTATTAAAGACAGTGAGGGACAGTGGGGATTATTATAGACAGTGAGGGACAATGGGGATTATTATAGACAGTGATGAGACAATGGGGATTATTATAGACAGTGATGGGACAATGTGGATTATTATAGACAGTGATGAGACAATGGGGATTATTATAGACAGTGATGAGACAATGAGGATTATTATCGACAGTGGTGAGACAATGGGGATTATTATAGACAGTGATGGGACAATGGGGATTATTATAGACAGTGATGAGACAATGGGGATTATTATAGACAGTGATGAGACAATGGGGATTATTACAGACAGTGATGAGACAATGAGGATTATTATAGACAGTGAGGGACAAAGAGGATTATTATATACAGTGATGGGACAATGGGGATTATTATAGACAGTGATGAGACAATGGGGATTATTATAGACAGTGATGAGACAATGAGGATTATTATAGACAGTGATGGGACAATGGGGATTATTACAGACAGTGATTAGACAATGGGGATTACAAAAACAGTGATGAGACAATGGGGATTATTATAGACAGTGAGGGACAATAACGGGATTATTATATACAGTGATGAGACAATGGGGATTATTATAGACAGTGATGAGACAATGGGGATTATTATAGACAGTGATGGGACAATGGGGATTATTATAGACAGTAAGGGACAATGGGGATTATTATAGACAGTGATGGGACAATGAGGATTATTATAGACAGTGATGAGACAATGGGGATTATTATAGACAGTGATGGGACAATAGGGATTATTATAGACAGTGAGGGACAATTGGGATTATTATAGACAGTGATGAGACAATGAGGGATTATTATAGACAGTGAGGGACAATGGGGATTATTATAGACAGTGATTGGACAATGGGGATTATTATAGACAGTGATGGGACAATGGGGATTATTATAGTCAGTGATGAGACAATGGGGATTATTATATACAGTGATGGGACAATGGGGATTATTATAGACAGTGATGGGACAATGGGGATTATTATAGACAGTGATGAGACAATGGGAATTATTATAGACAGTGATGGGACAATGAGGATTAATATAGGCAGTGATGGGACAATGGGGATTATTATAGACAGTGATGGGACAATGGGGATTATTATAGACAGTGATGAGACAATGGGGATTATTATAGACAGTGATGGGACCATGGGGCTTATTATCGACAGTGATGGGACAATGGGGATTATTATAGACAGTGAGGGACAATGAGGATTATTATAGACAGTGATGGGACAATGGGGATTATTATAGACAGTGATGGGACAATGGGGATTATTATAGACAGTGATGGGACAATGGGGATTATTATAGACAGTGAGGGACAATGGGGATTATTATAGACAGTGATGAGACAATGGGGATAATTATAGACAGTGTTGAGACAATGGGGATTATTATAGACAGTGATGGGACAATGGGGATTATTATAGACAGTGATGGGACAATGGGGATTATTATAGACAGTGATGGGACAATGGGGATTATTATAGACAGTGAGGTACAATGTGGATTATTATAGACAGTGATAGGACAATGGGGATTATTATAGACAGTGATGGTACAATGAAGATTATTATAGACAGTGATGGGACAATGGGGATTATTATAGACCGTGAGGGACAATGGGGATTATTATAGAGAGTGATGAGACAATGGGGATTATTATACACAGTGATGAGACAATGAGGATTATTATAGACAATGATGAGACAATGGGGATTATTATATACAGTGATGGGACAATGGGGATTATTATAGACAGTGAAGAGACTATGGGGATTTTTAACAGTGATGTGACAATGGGGATTATTATAGACAGTGATGGGACAATGGGGATTATTATAGACAGTGATGGGACAATGGGGATTATTATAGACAGTGAGGGACAATGGGGATTATTATAGTCAGTGATGAGACAATGGGGATTATTATAGACAGTGATGAGACAATGGGGATAATTATAGACAGTGTTGAGACAATGGGGATTATTATAGACAGTGATGGGACAATGGGGATAATTATAGACAGTGATGGGACAATGGGGATTATTGTAGACAGTGATGAGACAATGGGGATTATTATAGACAGTGAGGGACAATGGGGATTATTATAGAGAATGATGAGACAATGGGGATTATTATAGGCAGTGATGGGACAATGGGGATTATTATAGACAGTGATGAGACAATGAGGATTATTCTAGACAGTGATGGGACAATGGGGATTATTATAGACAGTGAAGGGACAATGAGGATTATTATAGACAGTGATGAGACAATGGGGATTATTATAGACAATGATGGGACAATGGGGATTATTATAGACAGTGATGAGACTATGGGGATTATTATAGACAGTGATGAGACAATGATGTTATTATAGACAGTGATGAGACAATGGGGATTATTAAAGACAGTGAGGGACAATGGGGATTATTATAGACAGTGGGGGACAATAAGGGGATTATTATATACAGTAATGAGACAATGGGGATTATTAGAGACAGTGATGAGACAATGGGGATTATTTTAGACAGTGATGGGAAAATGGGGATTATTATAGACAGTGATGGGACAATGAGGATTATTATAGACAGTGATGAAACAATGGGGATTATTATAGACAGTGCGGGACAATGGGGATTATTATAGACAGTGATGAGACAATCGGAATATTATAGTCAGTGATAGGACAATGGGGATTATTATAGACAGTGATGAGACAATGGGGATTATTATAGACAGTGATGAGACAATGGCGATTATTATAGACAGTGATGGGACAATGGGGATTATTATAGACAGTAATGTGACAATGGGGATTATTATAGACAGTGAGGGACAATGGGGATTATTATAGATCGTGATGTGACAATGGGGATTATTATAGACAGTGATGAGACAATGGGGATTATTATAGACAGTGAGGAATAATGGGGATTATTATAGACAGTGAGGGACAATGGAGATTATTATAGACAATGATGAGACAATGGGGATTATTTTCGACAGTGATGGGACAATGGGGATTATTATAGACAATGATGAGACAATGGGGATTATTATAGACAGTGAGGGACAATGGGGATTATTATAGACAGTGATGAGACAATGGGAATTATTATAGACAGTGATGAGACAATGTGGATTATTATACACAGTGATGGGACAATGGGGATTATTACAGACAGTGATTGGACAATGAGGATTATTATAGACAGTGATGAGACAATGGGGATTATTATAGACAGTGATGCGACAATGGGGATTATTATAGAGAGTGATGGGACAATGGGGATTATTATAGACAGTGATGGGACAATGGGGATTATTATAGACAGTGATGGGACAATGGGGATTATTACAGACAATGAGGGACAATGGGGATTATTATCGACAGTGATGAGACAATGGCGATTATTATAGACATTGATGAGACAATGGGGATTATTATAGACAGTGATGAGACAATGGCGATTATGATAGACAGTGATGAGACAATGTGGATTATTATACACATTGATGGGACAATGGGGATTATTATAGACAGTGATGGGACAATGGGGATTATTATAGACAGTGATGAGACAATGGGGATTATTATAGACAGTGAGGGATAATGGGGAGTATTATAGACAGTGATGAGACAATGGGGATTATTATCGACAGTGATGAGTCAATGAGGATTATTATAGACAGTGATGAGACAATGGGGATTATTATAGACAGTGATGAGACAATGGGGATTATTATAGACAGTGAGGGACAACGGGGATTATTATAGACAGTGATGGGACAATGGGGATTATTATAGACAGTGATGAGACAATGGGGATTATTATAGACAGTGATGAGACAATGAGGATTATTATAGACAGTGATGGGACAATGGGGATTATTGCAGACAGTGATGAGACAATGGGGATTATTATAGACAGTGATGAGACAATGGGGATTATTATAGACAGTGATGAGACAATGAGGATTATTATAGACAGTGAGGGACAATAAGGGGATTATTATAGACAGTGATGGGACAATGGGGATTATTATAGACAGTGATGAGACAATGGGGATTATTACAGACAGTGATGAGACAATGAGGATTATTAGAGACAATGATGGGACAATGGGGATTATTATAGACCGTGATGAGACAATGGGGATTATAATAGACTGTGATGAGACAATAATGTTATTATAGACAGTGATGAGACAATGGGGTTTATTATACTCAGTGAGGGACAATGGGGATTATTATAGACAGTGAGGGACAATAAGGGGATTATTACATACAGTGATGAGACAATGGGGATTATTATAGACAGTGATGAGACAATGGGGATTATTATAGACAGTGATGAGACAATGGGGATTATTATCGACAGTGATGAGACAATGAGGATTATTATAGACAGTGAGGAACAATAAGCGGATTATTATATACAGTGATGAGACAATGGGGATTATTATGGACAGTGATGAGACAATGGGGATTACTATAGACAGTGATGGGACAATGGGGATTATTATAGACAGTGAGGGACAATGGGGATTATTATAGACAGTGATGAGACAAAGGGGATTATTATAGACAGTGAGGGACAATGGGGATTATTATAGACAGTGATGAGACAATGGGGGTTAATATAGACAGTGATGGGACAATCGGGATTATTATAGACAGTGATGAGACAATGGGGATTATTATATACAGTGATGGGACAATGGGGATTATTATCGGCAGTGAAGAGACAATGGGGATTATTATAGACAGTGATGAGACAATGGGGATTATTATAGACAGTGATGAGACAATGAGGATTATTATAGACAGTGATGAGACAATGAGGATTATTATAGACAGTGATGAGACAATGAGGATTATTATAGACAGTGATGAGACAATGGGGATTATTATAGAGAGTGAGGGACAATGGGGATTATTATAGACAGTGATGAGACAATGGGGATTATTATAGACAGTGATGGGACAATGGGGATTATTATAGACAGTGATGAGACAATGAGGATTATTATAGACAGTGATGGGACAATGGGAATTATTATAGACATTGATGGGACAATGAGGATTATTACAGACAGCGATGAGACAATGGGGATTATTATAGACAGTGATGAGACAATGGGGATTATGATAGACAGTGAGGGACAATGGGGATTATTATCGACAGTGATGGGACAAAGGGGATTATTATAGACAGTGATGGGACAATGGCGATTATTAGAGACAGTGATGAAACAATGGGGATTATTATAGACAGTGATGAGACAATGAGGATTATTATAGACAGTGATGGGACAATGGGGATTATTAAAGACAGTGAGGGACAATGGGGATTATTATAGACAGTGATGGGACAATGGGGATTATAAGAGACAGTGATGGGACAAAGGGGATTATTATAGACAGTGATGGGACAATGGCGATTATTAGAGACAGTGATGAAACAATGGGGATTATAATAGACAGTGATGAGACAATGAGGATTATTATAGACAGTGATGGGACAATGGGGATTATTAAAAACAGTGAGGGACAATGGGGATTATTATAGACAGTGATGAGACAATGGGGATTATTATAGACAGTGAAGGGACAATGGGGATTATTAAAGACAATGAGGGACAGTGGGGATTATTATAGACAGTGAGGGACAATGGGGATTATTATAGACAGTGATGAGACAATGGGGATTATTATAGACAGTGATGGGACAATGTGGATTATTATAGACAGTGATGAGACAATGGGGATTATTATAGACAGTGATGAGACAATGAGGATTATTATCGACAGTGGTGAGACAATGGGGATTATTATAGACAGTGAGGGACAATGGGGATTATTATAGACAGTGATGAGACAATGGGGATTATTATAGACAGTGATGGGACAATGGGGATTATTATAGACAGTAATGGGACAATGGGGATTATTATAGACAGTGATGGGACAATGGGCATTATTATAGACAGTGATGAGACAATGGGGATTATTATATACAGTGAGGGACAATGGGGATTATTATAGACAGTGATGGGACAATGGGGATTATTATAGACAGTGATGAGACAATGGGGATTATTATAGACAGTGATGGGACAATGGGGATTATTATAGACAGTGATGAGACAATGGGGATTTTTATAGACAGTGATGAGACAATGGGGATTATTATAGACAGTGATGACACAATGAGGATTGTTATAGACAGTGAGGGACAACGAGGATTATTATATACAGTGATGGGACAATGGGGATTATTATAGACAGTGATGAGACAATGGGGATTATTATAGACAGTGATGAGACAATGAGGATTATTATAGACAGTGATGGGACAATGGGGATTATTACAGACAGTGATGAGACAATGGGGATTACAAAAACAGTGATGAGACAATGGGGATTATTATAGACAGTGAGGGACAATAACGGGATTATTATATACAGTGATGAGACAATGGGGATTATTATAGACAGTGATGAGACAATGGGGATTATTATAGACAGTGATGGGACAATGGGGATTATTATAGACAGTAAGGGACAATGGGGATTATTATAGACAGTGATGGGACAATGACGATTATTATAGACAGTGATGAGACAATGGGGATTATTATAGACAGTGATGGGACAATAGGGATTATTATAGACAGTGAGGGACAATTGGAATTATTATAGACAGTGATGAGACAATGAGGGATTATTATAGACAGTGAGGGACAATGGGGATTATTATAGACAGTGATTGGACAATGGGGATTATTATAGACAGTGATGGGACAATGGGGATTATTATAGTCAGTGATGAGACAATGGGGATTATTATATACAGTGATGGGACAAAAGGGATTATTATAGACAGTGATGGGACAATGGGGATTATTATAGACAGTGATGAGACAATGGGAATTATTATAGACAGTGATGGGACAATGGGGATTATTATAGACAGTGATGAGACAATGGGGATTATTATAGACAGTGATGGGACCATGGGGCTTATTATAGACAGTGATGGGACAATGGGGATTATTATAGACAGTGAGGGACAATGAGGATTATTATAGACAGTGATGGGACAATGGGGATTATTATAGACAGTGATGGGACAATGGGGATTATTATAGACAGTGATGGGACAATGGGGATTATTATAGTCAGTGATGAGACAATGGGGATTATTATATACAGTGATGGGACAATGGGGATTATTATAGACAGTGATGGGACAATGGGGATTATTATAGACAGTGATGAGACAATGGGAATTATTATAGACAGTGATGGGAAAATGGGGATTATTATAGACAGTGATGGGACAATGAGGATTATTATAGACAGTGATGGGACAATGAGGATTATTATAGACAGTGATGAAACAATGGGGATTATTATAGACAGTGCGGGACAATGGGGATTATTATAGACAGTGATGAGACAATCGGAATATTATAGTCAGTGATAGGACAATGGGGATTATTATAGACAGTGATGAGACAATGATGTTATTATAGACAGTGATGAGACAATGGGGATTATTAAAGACAGTGAGGGACAATGGGGATTATTATAGACAGTGGGGGACAATAAGGGGATTATTATATACAGTAATGAGACAATGGGGATTATTAGAGACAGTGATGAGACAATGGGGATTATTTTAGACAGTGATGGGAAAATGGGGATTATTATAGACAGTGATGGGACAATGAGGATTATTATAGACAGTGATGAAACAATGGGGATTATTATAGACAGTGCGGGACAATGGGGATTATTATAGACAGTGATGAGACAATCGGAATATTATAGTCAGTGATAGGACAATGGGGATTATTATAGACAGTGATGAGACAATGGGGATTATTATAGACAGTGATGAGACAATGGCGATTATTATAGACAGTGATGGGACAATGGGGATTATTATAGACAGTAATGGGACAATGGGGATTATTATAGACAGTGAGGGACAATGGGGATTATTATAGATCGTGATGTGACAATGGGGATTATTATAGACAGTGATGAGACAATGGGGATTATTATAGACAGTGAGGAATAATGGGGATTATTATAGACAGTGAGGGACAATGGAGATTATTATAGACAATGATGAGACAATGGGGATTATTTTCGACAGTGATGGGACAATGGGGATTATTATAGACAATGATGAGACAATGGGGATTATTATAGACAGTGAGGGACAATGGGGATTATTATAGACAGTGATGAGACAATGGGAATTATTATAGACAGTGATGAGACAATGTGGATTATTATACACAGTGATGGGACAATGGGGATTATTACAGACAGTGATTGGACAATGAGGATTATTATAGACAGTGATGAGACAATGGGGATTATTATAGACAGTGATGCGACAATGGGGATTATTATAGAGAGTGATGGGACAATGGGGATTATTATAGACAGTGATGGGACAATGGGGATTATTATAGACAGTGATGGGACAATGGGGATTATTACAGACAATGAGGGACAATGGGGATTATTATCGACAGTGATGAGACAATGGCGATTATTATAGACATTGATGAGACAATGGGGATTATTATAGACAGTGATGAGACAATGGCGATTATGATAGACAGTGATGAGACAATGTGGATTATTATACACATTGATGGGACAATGGGGATTATTATAGACAGTGATGGGACAATGGGGATTATTATAGACAGTGATGAGACAATGGGGATTATTATAGACAGTGAGGGATAATGGGGAGTATTATAGACAGTGATGAGACAATGGGGATTATTATCGACAGTGATGAGTCAATGAGCATTATTATAGACAGTGATGAGACAATGGGGATTATTATAGACAGTGATGAGACAATGGGGATTATTATAGACAGTGAGGGACAACGGGGATTATTATAGACAGTGATGGGACAATGGGGATTATTATAGACAGTGATGAGACAATGGGGATTATTATAGACAGTGATGAGACAATGAGGATTATTATAGACAGTGATGGGACAATGGGGATTATTGCAGACAGTGATGAGACAATGGGGATTATTATAGACAGTGATGAGACAATGGGGATTATTATAGACAGTGATGAGACAATGAGGATTATTATAGACAGTGAGGGACAATAAGGGGATTATTATAGACAGTGATGGGACAATGGGGATTATTATAGACAGTGATGAGACAATGGGGATTATTATAGACAGTGATGAGACAATGAGGATTATTAGAGACAATGATGGGACAATGGGGATTATTATAGACCGTGATGAGACAATGGGGATTATAATAGACTGTGATGAGACAATAATGTTATTATAGACAGTGATGAGACAATGGGGTTTATTATACTCAGTGAGGGACAATGGGGATTATTATAGACAGTGAGGGACAATAAGGGGATTATTACATACAGTGATGAGACAATGGGGATTATTATAGACAGTGATGAGACAATGGGGATTATTATAGACAGTGATGAGACAATGGGGATTATTATCGACAGTGATGAGACAATGAGGATTATTATAGACAGTGAGGAACAATAAGCGGATTATTATATACAGTGATGAGACAATGGGGATTATTATGGACAGTGATGAGACAATGGGGATTACTATAGACAGTGATGGGACAATGGGGATTATTATAGACAGTGAGGGACAATGGGGATTATTATAGACAGTGATGAGACAAAGGGGATTATTATAGACAGTGAGGGACAATGGGGATTATTATAGACAGTGATGAGACAATGGGGGTTAATATAGACAGTGATGGGACAATCGGGATTATTATAGACAGTGATGAGACAATGGGGATTATTATATACAGTGATGGGACAATGGGGATTATTATCGGCAGTGAAGAGACAATGGGGATTATTATAGACAGTGATGGGACAATGGGGATTATTATAGACAGTGATGAGACAATGAGGATTATTATAGACAGTGATGGGACAATGGGAATTATTATTGACATTGATGGGACAATGAGGATTATTACAGACAGTGATGAGACAATGGGGATTATTATAGACAGTGATGAGACAATGGGGATTATGATAGACAGTGAGGGACAATGGGGATTATTATCGACAGTGATGGGACAAAGGGGATTATTATAGACAGTGATGGGACAATGGCGATTATTAGAGACAGTGATGAAACAATGGGGATTATTATAGACAGTGATGAGACAATGAGGATTATTATAGACAGTGATGGGACAATGGGGATTATTAAAAACAGTGAGGGACAATGGGGATTATTATAGACAGTGATGAGACAATGGGGATTATTATAGACAGTGAAGGGACAATGGGGATTATTAAAGACAGTGAGGGACAGTGGGGATTATTATAGACAGTGAGGGACAATGGGGATTATTACAGACAGTGATGAGACAATGGGGATTATTATAGACAGTGATGGGACAATGTGGATTATTATAGACAGTGATGAGACAATGGGGATTATTATAGACAGTGATGAGACAATGAGGATTATTATCGACAGTGGTGAGACAATGGGGATTATTATAGACAGTGAGGGACAATGGGGATTATTATAGACAGTGATGAGACAATGGGGATTATTATAGACAGTGATGGGACAATGGGGATTATTATAGACAGTAATGGGACAATGGGGATTATTATAGACAGTGATGGGACAATGGGCATTATTATAGACAGTGATGAGACAATGGAGATTATTATATACAGTGAGGGACAATGGGGATTATTATAGACAGTGATGGGACAATGGGGATTATTATAGACAGTGATGAGACAATGGGGATTATTATAGACAGTGATGGGACAATGGGGATTATTATAGACAGTGATGAGACAATGGGGATTATTATAGACAGTGATGAGACAATGGGGATTATTATAGACAGTGATGACACAATGAGGATTATTATAGACAGTGAGGGACAACGAGGATTATTATATACAGTGATGGGACAATGGGGATTATTATAGACAGTGATGAGACAATGGGGATTATTATAGACAGTGATGAGACAATGAGGATTATTATAGACAGTGATGGGACAATGGGGATTATTACAGACAGTGATGAGACAATGGGGATGACAAAAACAGTGATGAGACAATGGGGATTATTATAGACAGTGAGGGACAATAACGGGATTATTATATACAGTGATGAGACAATGGGGATTATTATAGACAGTGATGGGACAATGGGGATTATTATAGACAGTAAGGGACAATGGGGATTATTATAGACAGTGATGGGACAATGACGATTATTATAGACAGTGATGAGACAATGGGGATTATTATAGACAGTGATGGGACAATAGGGATTATTATAGACAGTGAGGGACAATTGGGATTATTATAGACAGTGATGAGACAATGAGGGATTATTATAGACAGTGAGGGACAATGGGGATTATTATAGACAGTGATTGGACAATGGGGATTATTATAGACAGTGATGGGACAATGGGGATTATTATAGTCAGTGATGAGACAATGGGGATTATTATATACAGTGATGGGACAATGGGGATTATTATAGACAGTGATGGGACAATGGGGATTATTATAGACAGTGATGAGACAATGGGAATTATTATAGACAGTGATGGGACAATGAGGATTATTATAGGCAGTGATGGGACAATGGGGATTATTATAGACAGTGATGGGACAATGGGGATTATTATAGACAGTGATGAGACAATGGGGATTATTATAGACAGTGATGGGACCATGGGGCTTATTATAGACAGTGATGGGACAATGGGGATTATTATAGACAGTGAGGGACAATGAGGATTATTATAGACAGTGATGGGACAATGGGGATTATTATAGACAGTGATGGGACAATGGGGATTATTATAGACAGTGATGGGACAATGGGGATTATTATAGTCAGTGATGAGACAATGAGGATTATTATCGGCAGTGATGGGACAATGGGGATTATTATAGACAGTGATGGGACAATGGGGATTATTATATACAGTGATGGGACAATGGGGATTATTATAGACAGTGATGGGACAATGGGGATTATTATAGACAGTGATGAGACAATGGGAATTATTATAGACAGTGATGGGACAATGAGGATTATTATCGGCAGTGATGGGACAATGGGGATTATTATAGACAGTGATGGGACAATGGGGATTATTATAGACAGTGATGAGACAATGGGGATTAATATAGACAGTGATGGGACCATGGGGCTTATTATAGACAGTGATGGGACAATGGGGATTATTATAGACAGTGAGGGACAATGAGGATTATTATAGACAGTGATGGGACAATGGGGATTATTATAGACAGTGATGGGACAATGGGGATTATTATAGACAGTGATGGGACAATGGGGATTATTATAGACAGTGAGGGACAATGGGGATTATTATAGACAGTGATGAGACAATGGGGATAATTATAGACAGTGTTGAGACAATGGGGATTATTATAGACAGTGATGGGACAATGGGGATTAATATAGACAGTGATGGGACAATGGGGATTATTATAGACAGTGATGGGACAATGGGGATTATTATAGACAGTGAGGTACAATGTGGATTATTATAGACAGTGATAGGACAATGGGGATTATTATAGACAGTGATGGTACAATGAAGATTATTATAGACAGTGATGGGACAATGGGGATTATTATAGACAGTGAGGGACAATGGGGATTATTATAGAGAGTGATGAGACAATGGGGATTATTATACACAGTGATGAGACAATGAGGATTATTATAGACAATGATGAGACAATGGGGATTATTATATACAGTGATGGGACAATGGGGATTATTATAGACAGTGAAGAGACTATGGGGATTGTTAACAGTGATGTGACAATGGGGATTATTATAGACAGTGATGGGACAATGGGGATTATTATAGACAGTGATGGGACAATGGGGATTATTATAGACAGTGAGGGACAATAGGGATTATTATAGTCAGTGTTGAGACAATGGGGATTATTATAGACAGTGATGGGACAATGGGGATAATTATAGACAGTGATGGGACAATGGGGATTATTATAGACAGTGATGAGACAATGGGGATTATTATAGACAGTGAGGGACAATGGGGATTATTATAGTCAGTGTTGAGACAATGGGGATTATTATAGACAGTGATGGGACAATGGGGATAATTATAGACAGTGATGGGACAATGGGGATTATTATAGACAGTGATGAGACAATGGGGATTATTATAGACAGTGAGGGACAATGGGGATTATTATAGAGAATGATGAGTCAATGGGGATTATTATAGGCAGTGATGGGACAATGGGGATTATTATAGACAGTGATGAGACAATGGGGATTATTATAGACAGTGATGACACAATGAGGATTATTATAGACAGTGAGAGACAACGAGGATTATTATATACAGTGATGGGACAATGGGGATTATTATAGACAGTGATGAGACAATGGGGATTATTATAGACAGTGATGAGACAATGAGGATTATTATAGACAGTGATGAGACAATAGGGATTATTATAGTCAGTGTTGAGACAATGGGTATTATTATAGACAGTGATGGGACAATGGGGATAATTATAGACAGTGATGGGACAATGGGGATTATTATAGACAGTGATGAGACAATGGGGATTATTATAGACAGTGAGGGACAATGGGGATTATTATAGGTAGTGATGGGACAATGGGGATTATTATAGACAGTGATGAGACAATGAGGATTATTCTAGACAGTGATGGGACAATAAGGGGATTATTATACACAGTGATGAGACAATGGGGATTATTAGAGACAGTGATGAGACAATGGGGATAATTTTAGACAGTGATGGGAAAATGGGGATTATTATAGACAGTGATGGGACAATGAGGATTATTATAGACAGTGATGAAACAATGGGGATTATTATAGACAGTGCGGGACAATGGGGATTATTATAGACAGTGATGAGACAATCGGAATATTATAGTCAGTGATAGGACAATGGGGATTATTATAGACAGTGATGAGACAATGGGGATTATTATAGACAGTGATGAGACAATGGCGATTATTATAGACAGTGATGGGACAATGGGGATTATTATAGACAGTAATGGGACAATGGGGATTATTATAGACAGTGAGGGACAATGGGGATTATTATAGATCGTGATGTGACAATGGGGATTATTATAGACAGTGATGAGACAATGGGGATTATTATAGACAGTGAGGAATAATGGGGATTATTACAGACAGTGAGGGACAATGGAGATTATTATAGACAATGATGAGACAATGGGGATTATTTTCGACAGTGATGGGACAATGGGGATTATTATAGACAATGATGAGACAATGGGGATTATTATAGACAGTGAGGGACAATGGGGATTATTATAGACAGTGATGAGACAATGGGAATTATTATAGACAGTGATGAGACAATGTGGATTATTATACACAGTGATGGGACAATGGGGATTATTACAGACAGTGATGGGACAATGGGGATTATTATAGACAGTGATGGGACAATGGGGATTATTATAGACAGTGATGGGACAATGGGGATTATTATAGACAGTGAGGGACAATGGGGATTATTATAGACAGTGATGAGACAATGGGGATAATTATAGACAGTGTTGAGACAATGGGGATTATTATAGACAGTGATGGGACAATGGGGATTATTATAGACAGTGATGGGACAATGGGGATTATTATAGACAGTGATGGGACAATGGGGATTATTATAGACAGTGAGGTACAATGTGGATTATTATAGACAGTGATAGGACAATGGGGATTATTATAGACAGTGATGGTACAATGAAGATTATTATAGACAGTGATGGGACAATGGGGATTATTATAGACAGTGAGGGACAATGGGGATTATTATAGAGAGTGATGAGACAATGGGGATTATTATACACAGTGATGAGACAATGAGGATTATTATAGACAATGATGAGACAATGGGGATTATTATATACAGTGATGGGACAATGGGGATTATTATAGACAGTGAAGAGACTATGGGGATTGTTAACAGTGATGTGACAATGGAGATTATTATAGACAGTGATGGGACAATGGGGATTATTATAGACAGTGATGGGACAATGGGGATTATTATAGACAGTGAGGGACAATAGGGATTATTATAGTCAGTGTTGAGACAATGGGGATTATTATAGACAGTGATGGGACAATGGGGATAATTATAGACAGTGATGGGACAATGGGGATTATTATAGACAGTGATGAGACAATGGGGATTATTATAGACAGTGAGGGACAATGGGGATTATTATAGAGAATGATGAGACAATGGGGATTATTATAGGCAGTGATGGGACAATGGGGATTATTATAGACAGTGATGAGACAATGAGGATTATTCTAGACAGTGATGGGACAATAAGGGGATTATTATACACAGTGATGAGACAATGGGGATTATTAGAGACAGTGATGAGACAATGGGGATAATTTTAGACAGTGATGGGAAAATGGGGATTATTATAGACAGTGATGGGACAATGAGGATTATTATAGACAGTGATGAAACAATGGGGATTATTATAGACAGTGCGGGACAATGGGGATTATTATAGACAGTGATGAGACAATCGGAATATTATAGTCAGTGATAGGACAATGGGGATTATTATAGACAGTGATGAGACAATGGGGATTATTATAGACAGTGATGAGACAATGGCGATTATTATAGACAGTGATGGGACAATGGGGATTATTATAGACAGTAATGGGACAATGGGGATTATTATAGACAGTGAGGGACAATGGGGATTATTATAGATCGTGATGTGACAATGGGGATTATTATAGACAGTGATGAGACAATGGGGATTATTATAGACTGTGAGGAATAATGGGGATTATTACAGACAGTGAGGGACAATGGAGATTATTATAGACAATGATGAGACAATGGGGATTATTTTCGACAGTGATGGGACAATGGGGATTATTATAGACAATGATGAGACAATGGGGATTATTATAGACAGTGAGGGACAATGGGGATTATTATAGACAGTGATGAGACAATGGGAATTATTATAGACAGTGATGAGACAATGTGGATTATTATACACAGTGATGGGACAATGGGGATTATTACAGACAGTGATTGGACAATGAGGATTATTATAGACAGTGATGAGACAATGGGGATTATTATAGACAGTGATGCGACAATGGGGATTATTATAGAGAGTGATGGGACAATGGGGATTATTATAGACAGTGATGGGACAATGGGGATTATTATAGACAGTGATGGGACAATGGGGATTATTATAGACAATGAGGGGCAATAGGGATTATTATCGACAGTGATGAGACAATGGCGATTATTATAGACATTGATGAGACAATGGGGATTATTATAGACAGTGATGAGACAATGGCGATTATGATAGACAGTGATGAGACAATGTGGATTATTATACACATTGATGGGACAATTGGGATTATTATAGACAGTGATGGGACAATGGGGATTATTATAGACAGTGATGAGACAATGGGGATTATTATAGACAGTGAGGGATAATGGGGAGTATTATAGACAGTGATGAGACAATGAGGATTATTGTCGACAGTGATGAGTCAATGAGGATTATTATAGACAGTGATGAGACAATGGGGATTATTATAGACAGTGATGAGACAATGGGGATTATTATAGACAGTGAGGGACAACGGGGATTATTATAGACAGTGATGGGACAATGGGGATTATTATAGAGAGTGATGAGACAATGGGGATTATTATAGACAGTGATGAGACAATGAGGATTATTATAGACAGTGATGGGACAATGGGGATTATTGCAGACAGTGATGAGACAATGGGGATTATTATAGACAGTGATGAGACAATGGGGATTATTATAGACAGTGATGAGACAATGAGGATTATTATAGACAGTGAGGGACAATAAGGGGATTATTATAGGCAGTGATGGGACAATGGGGATTATTATAGACAGTGATGAGACAATGGGGATTATTATAGACAGTGAAGGGACAATGAGGATTATTATAGACAGTGATGAGACAATGGGGATTATTAGAGACAATGATGGGACAATGGGGATTATTATAGACCGTGATGAGACAATGGGGATTATTATAGACTGTGATGAGACAATAATGTTATTATAGACAGTGATGAGACAATGGGGTTTATTATAGTCAGTGAGGGACAATGGGGATTATTATAGACAGTGAGGGACAATAAGGGGATTATTACATACAGTGATGAGACAATGGGGATTATTATAGACAGTGATGAGACAATGGGGATTATTATAGACAGTGATGAGACAATGGGGATTATTATCGACAGTGATGAGACAATGAGGATTATTATAGACAGTGAGGGACAATAAGCGGATTATTATATACAGTGATGAGACAATGGGGATTATTATGGACAGTGATGAGACAATGGGGATTACTATAGACAGTGATGGGACAATGGGGATTATTATAGACAGTGAGGGACAATGGGGATTATTATAGACAGTGATGGGACAATGAGGATTATTATAGACAGTGATGGGACAATGGGGATTATTTTCGACAGTGATGATACAATGGGAATTATGATAGACAGTGATGGGACAATGAGGATTATTATAGGCTGTGATAGGACAATGGGTATTATTATAGACAGTGATGGGACAATGGGGATTATTATAGACAGTGATGAGACAATGGGCATTATTAGAGAAATTGAGGGACAATTGGGATTATTATAGACAGTGATGAGACAATGATGGATTATTAAAGACATTGAGGGACAATGGGGATTATTATAGACAGTGATGGGACAATGGGGATTATTATAGACAGTGATGGGACAATGGGGATTATTATAGACAGTGATGAGACAATAGAGATTATTATAGACAGTGATGGGACAATGGGGATTATTATAGACAGTGATGGGACAATGGGGATTATTGTAGACAGTGATGATACAATGGGAATTATGATAGACAGTGATGGGACAATGAGGATTATTATAGGCTGTGATAGGACAATGGGTATTATTATAGACAGTGATGGGACAATGGGGATTATTATAGACAGTGATGAGACAATGGGGATTATTATAGACAGTGATGGGACCATGGGGATTATTATAGACAGTGATGGGACAATGGGGATTATTATAGACAGTGATGGGACAATGGGGATCATTATAGACAGTGAGGGACAATGGGGAGTATTATAGTCAGTGATGGGACAATGGGGATTATTATAGACAGTGATGAGACAATGGGGATAATTATAGATAGTGTTGAGACAATGGAGATTATTATAGACAGTGATGGGACAATGGGGATTATTATAGACAGTGATGGGACAATGGGGATTATTATAGACAGTGATGGGACAATGGGGATTATTATGGTCAGTGATGGGACAATGGGGATTATTATAGACAGTGATGGGACAATGGGGATTATTATAGACAGTGAGAGACAATGGGGATTATGATAGACAGTGAGGGACAATGAGGATTATTATAGACAGTGATGGGACAATGGGGATTATTATAGACAGTGATGGGACAATGAGGATTATTATAGACAGTGATGGGACAATGGGGATTATTATAGATAGTGCGGGACAATGGGGATTATTATAGACAGTGATGAGACAATGGGGATTATTATAGACAGTGATGAGACAATGAGGATTATTATAGACAGTGATGAGACAATGGGGATTATTATATACCGTGATGGGACAATGGGGATTATTATAGACAGTGAAGAGACAATGGGGATTATTATAGACATTGATGAGACAATGGGTATTATTATAGACAGTGAGGGACAATGGGGATTATTATAGACAGTGATGAGACAGTGGGGATTATTATAGACAGTGATGAGACAATGGGGATTATTATAGACAGTGAGGGACAATGGGGATTATTATAGACAGTGATGAGACAATGGGGATTATTATAGACAGTGATAGGACAATGAGGATTATTATAGACAGTGATGGGACAATGGGGATTATTATAGACAGTGATGGGACAATGGGGATTATGAAAGACAATAATGAGACAATGAGGATTATTATAGACAGTGAGGAGACAATGAGGATTATTATAGACAGTGATGAGACAATGGGGATTATTATAGACAGTGATGAGACAATGAGGATTATTATAGACAGTGATTAGACAATGAGGATTATTATAGACAGTGATGAGACAATGAGGATTATTATAGACAGTGATGAGACAAAGGGGATTATTATAGACAGTGAGGGACAATGGGGATTATTATAGACAGTGATGAGACAATGGGGGTTAATATAGACAGTGATGGGACAATCGGGATTATTATAGACAGTGATGAGACAATGGAGATTATTATATACAGTGATGGGACAATGGGGATTATTATCGGCAGTGAAGAGACAATGGGGATTATTATAGACAGTGATGAGACAATGGGGATTATTATAGACAGAGATGAGACAATGAGGATTATTATAGACAGTGATGAGACAATGAGGATTATTATAGACAGTGAGGGACAATGGGGATTATTATAGACAGTGATGAGACAATGGGGATTATTATAGACAGTGATGGGACAATGGGGATTATTATAGACAGTGATGAGACAATGAGGATTATTATAGACAGTGATGGGACAATGGGAATTATTATAGACATTGATGGGACAATGAGGATTATTACAGACAGTGATGAGACAATGGGGATTATTATAGACAGTGATGAGACAATGGGGATTATTATAGACAGTGAGGGACAATGGGGATTATTATCGACAGTGATGGGACAATGGGGATTATTATAGACAGTGATGGGACAATGGCGATTATTAGAGACAGTGATGAAACAATGGGGATTATTATAGACAGTGATGAGACAATGAGGATTATTATAGACAGTGATGGGACAATGGGGATTATTAAAGACAGTGAGGGACAATGGGGATTATTATAGACAGTGATGGGACAATGGGGATTATAAGAGACAGTGATGGGACAAAGGGGATTATTATAGACAGTGATGGGACAATGGCGATTTTTAGAGACAGTGATGAAACAATGGGGATTATAATAGACAGTGGTGAGACAATGAGGATTATTATAGACAGTGATGGGACAATGGGGATTATTAAAAACAGTGAGGGACAATGGGGATTATTATAGACAGTGATGAGACAATGGGGATTATTATAGACAGTGAAGGGACAATGGGGATTATTAAAGACAGTGAGGGACAGTGGGGATTATTATAGGCAGTGATGAGACAATGGGGATTTTTTATAGACAGTGATGGGACAATGTGGATTATTATAGACAGTGATGAGACAATGGGGATTATTATAGACAGTGATGAGACAATGAGGATTATTATCGACAGTGGTGAGACAATGGGGATTATTATAGACAGTGAGGGACAATGGGGATTATTATAGACAGTGATGAGACAATGGGGATTATTATAGACAGTGATGGGACAATGGGGATTATTATAGACAGTAATGGGACAATGGGGATTATTATAGACAGTGATGGGACAATGGGGATTATTATAGACAGTGATGAGACAATGGGGATTATTATATACAGTGAGGGACAATGGGGATTATTATAGACAGTGATGGGACAATGGGGATTATTATAGACAGTGATGAGACAATGGGGATTATTATAGACAGTGATGGGACAATGGGGATTATCATAGACAGTGATGAGACAATGGGGATTATTATAGACAGTGATGAGACAATGGGGATTATTATAGACAGTGATGAGACAATGAGGATTATTATAGACAGTGAGGGACAACGAGGATTATTTTATACAGTGATGGGACAATGGGGATTATTATAGACAGTGATGAGACAATGGGGATTATTATAGACAGTGATGAGACAATGAGGATTATTATAGACAGTGATGGGACAATGGGGATTATTACAGACAGTGATGAGACAATGGGGATTACAAAAACAGTGATGAGACAATGGGGATTATTATAGACAGTGAGGGACAATAACGGGATTATTATATACAGTGATGAGACAATGGGGATTATTATAGACAGTGATGAGACAATGGGGATTATTATAGACAGTGATGGGACAATGGGGATTATTATAGACAGTAAGGGACAATGGGGATTATTATAGACAGTGATGGGACAATGAGGATTATTATAGACAGTGATGAGACAATGGGGATTATTATAGACAGTGATGGGACAATAGGGATTATTATAGACAGTGAGGGACAATTGGGATTATTATAGACAGTGATGAGACAATGAGGGATTATTATAGACAGTGAGGGACAATGGGGATTATTATAGACAGTGATTGGACAATGGGGATTATTATAGACAGTGATGGGACAATGGGGATTATTATAGTCAGTGATGAGACAATGGGGATTATTATATACAGTGATGGGACAATGGGGATTATTATAGACAGTGATAGGACAATGGGGATTATTATAGACAGTGATGAGACAATGGGAATTATTATAGACAGTGATGGGACAATGAGGATTATTATAGGCAGTGATGGGACAATGGGGATTATTATAGACAGTGATGGGACAATGGGGATTATTATAGACAGTGATGAGACAATGGGGATTATTATAGACAGTGATGGGACCATGGGGCTTATTATAGACAGTGATGGGACAATGGGGATTATTATAGACAGTGAGGGACAATGAGGATTATTATAGACAGTGATGGGACAATGGGGATTATTATAGACAGTGATGGGACAATGGGGATTATTATAGACAGTGATGGGACAATGGGGATTATTATAGACAGTGAGGGACAATGGGGATTATTATAGACAGTGATGAGACAATGGGGATAATTATAGAGAGTGTTGAGACAATGGGGATTATTATAGACAGTGATGGGACAATGGGGATTATTATAGACAGTGATGGGACAATGGGGATTATTATAGACAGTGATGGGACAATGGGGATTATTATAGACAGTGAGGTACAATGTGGATTATTATAGACAGTGATAGGACAATGGGGATTATTATAGACAGTGATGGTACAATGAAGATTATTATAGACAGTGATGGGACAATGGGGATTATTATAGACAGTGAGGGACAATGGGGATTATTATAGAGAGTGATGAGACAATGGGGATTATTATACACAGTGATGAGACAATGAGGATTATTATAGACAATGATGAGACAATGGGGATTATTATATACAGTGATGGGACAATGGGGATTATTATAGACAGTGAAGAGACTATGGGGATTTTTAACAGTGATGTGACAATGGGGATTATTATAGACAGTGATGGGACAATGGGGATTATTATAGACAGTGATGGGACAATGGGGATTATTATAGACAGTGAGGGACAATGGGGATTATTATAGTCAGTGATGAGACAATGGGGATTATTATAGACAGTGATGAGACAATGGGGATAATTATAGACAGTGTTGAGACAATGGGGATTATTATAGACAGTGATGGGACAATGGGGATAATTATAGACAGTGATGGGACAATGGGGATGAGAAAAGACAGTGATGAGACAATGGGGATTATTATAGACAGTGAGGGACAATGGGGATTATTATAGAGAATGATGAGACAATGGGGATTATTATAGGCAGTGATGGGACAATGGGGATTATTATAGACAGTGATGAGACAATGAGGATTATTATAGACAGTGATGAGACAATGGGGATTATTATAGACAATGATGGGACAATGGGGATTATTATAGACAGTGATGAGACTATGGGGATTATTATAGACAGTGATGAGACAATGATGTTATTATAGACAGTGATGAGACAATGGGGATTATTAAAGACAGTGAGGGGTAATGGGGATTATTATAGACAGTGATGATACAATGGGAATTATGATAGACAGTGATGGGACAATGAGGATTATTACAGGCTGTGATAGGACAATGGGTATTATTATAGACAGTGATGGGACAATGGGGATTATTATAGACAGTGATGAGACAATGGGCATTATTATAGAAATTGAGGGACAATTGGGATTATTATAGACAGTGATGAGACAATGATGGATTATTAAAGACATTGAGGGACAATGGGGATTATTATAGACAGTGATGGGACAATGGGGATTATTATAGACAGTGATGGGACAATGGGGATTATTATAGACAGTGATGAGACAATAGAGATTATTATAGACAGTGATGGGACAATGGGGATTATTATAGACAGTGATGGGACAATGGGGATTATTATAGACAATGATGATACAATGGGAATTATGATAGACAGTGATGGGACAATGAGGATTATTATAGGCTGTGATAGGACAATGGGTATTATTATAGACAGTGATGGGACAATGGGGATTATTATAGACAGTGATGAGACAATGGGGATTATTATAGACAGTGATGGGACCATGGGGATTATTATAGACAGTGATGGGACAATGGGGATTATTATAGACAGTGATGGGACAATGGGGATCATTATAGACAGTGAGGGACAATGGGGAGTATTATAGTCAGTGATGGGACAATGGGGATTATTATAGACAGTGATGAGACAATGGGGATAATTATAGATAGTGTTGAGACAATGGAGATTATTATATACCGTGATGGGACAATGGGGATTATTATAGACAGTGATGGGACAATGGGGATTATTATAGACAGTGATGGGACAATGGGGATTATTATGGTCAGTGATGGGACAATGAGGATTATTATAGACAGTGATGGGACAATGGGGATTATTATAGACAGTGAGAGACAATGGGGATTATGATAGACAGTGAGGGACAATGAGGATTATTATAGACAGTGATGGGACAATTGGGATTATTATAGACAGTGATGGGACAATGAGGATTATTATAGACAGTGATGGGACAATGGGGATTATTATAGATAGTGAGGGACAATGGGGATTATTATAGACAGTGATGAGACAATGGGGATTATTATAGACAGTGATGAGACAATGAGGATTATTATAGACAGTGATGAGACAATGGGGATTATTATATACCGTGATGGGACAATGGGGATTATTATAGACAGTGAAGAGACAATGGGGATTATTATAGACAGTGATGAGACAATGAGGATTATTATAGACAGTGATGGGACAATGATGATAATTATAGACAGTGATGAGACAATGGGGATTATTATAGACAGTGATGAGAAAATGAGGATTATTATAGACAGTGATGGGACAATGGGTATTATTATAGACAGTGAGGGACAATGGGGATTATTATAGACAGTGATGAGACAGTGGGGATTATTATAGACAGTGATGAGACAATGGGGATTATTATAGACAGTGAGGGACAATGGGGATTATTATAGACAGTGATGAGACAATGGGGATTATTATAGACAGTGATAGGACAATGAGGATTATTATAGACAGTGATGGGACAATGGGGATTATTATAGACAGTGATGGGACAATGGGGATTATTATAGACAATAATGAGACAATGAGGATTATTATAGACAGTGATGGGACAATGGGGATTATTATAGACAGTGATGGGACAATGGGGATTATTATAGACAATAATGAGATAATGAGGATTATTATAGACAGTGATGAGACAATGAGGATTATTATAGACAGTTTTGAGACAATGAGGATTATTAAAGACACTGATGAGACAATGGGGATTATTATATACAGTGATGGGACATTGTGGGATTATTATAGACAGTGAGGAGACAATGAGGATTATTATAGACAGTGATGAGACAATGGGGATTATTATAGACAGTGATGAGACAATGAGGATTATTATAGACAGTGATTAGACAATGAGGATTATTATAGACAGTGATGAGACAATGAGGATTATTATAGACAGTGATGAGACAAAGGGGATTATTATAGACAGTGAGGGACAATGGGGATTATTATAGACAGTGATGAGACAATGGGGGTTATTATAGACAGTGATGGGACAATGGGGATCATTATAGACAGTGACGGACAATGGGGAGTATTATAGTCAGTGATGGGACAATGGGGATTATTATAGACAGTGATGAGACAATGGGGATAATTATAGATAGTGTTGAGACAATGGAGATTATTATATACCGTGATGGGACAATGGGGATTATTATAGACAGTGATGGGACAATGGGGATTATTATAGACAGTGACGGGACAATGGGGATTATTATGGTCAGTGATGGGACAATGGGGATTATTATAGACAGTGATGGGACAATGGGGATTATTATAGACAGTGAGAGACAATGGGGATTATGATAGACAGTGATGGGACAATGGGGATTATTATAGATAGTGCGGGACAATGGGAATTATTATAGACAGTGATGAGACAATGGGGATTATTATAGACAGTGATGAGACAATAAGGATTATTATAGACAGTGATGAGACAATGGGGATTATTATATACCGTAATGGGACAATGGGGATTATTATAGACAGTGAAGAGACAATGGGGATTATTATAGACAGTGATGAGACAATGAGGATTATTATAGACAGTGATGGGACAATGATGATAATTATAGACAGTGATGAGACAATGGGGATTATTATAGACAGTGATGAGAAAATGAGGATTATTATAGACAGTGATGAGACAATGGGTATTATTATAGACAGTGAGGGACAATGGGGATTATTATAGACAGTGATGAGACAGTGGGGATTATTATAGACAGTGATGAGACAATGGGGATTATTATAGACAGTGAGGGACAATGGGGATTATTATAGACAGTGATGAGACAATGGGGATTATTATAGACAGTGATAGGACAATGAGGATTATTATAGACAGTGATGGGACAATGGGGATTATTATAGACAGTGATGGGACAATGGGGATTATTATAGACAATAATGAGACAATGAGGATTATTATAGACAGTGATGAGACAATGAGGATTATTATAGACAGTTTTGAGACAATGAGGATTATTAAATACACTGATGAGACAATGGGGATTATTATATACAGTGATGGGACATTGTGGGATTATTATAGACAGTGAGGAGACAATGAGGATTATTATAGACAGTGATGAGACAATGGGGATTATTATAGACAGTGATGAGACAATGAGGATTATTATAGACAGTGATGAGACAATGAGGATTATTATAGACAGTGATGAGACAAAGGGGATTATTATAGACAGTGAGGGACAATGGGGATTATTATAGACAGTGATGAGACAATGGGGGTTATTATAGACAGTGATGGGACAATCGGGATTATTATAGACAGTGATGAGACAATGGGGATTATTATATACAGTGATGGGACAATGGGGATTATTATCGGCAGTGAAGAGACAATGGGGATTATTATAGACAGTGATGAGACAATGGGGATTATTATAGACAGTGATGAGACAATGAGGATTATTATAGACAGTGATGAGACAATGAGGATTATTATAGACAGTGATGAGACAATGGGGATTATTATAGACAGTGAGGGACAATGGGGATTATTATAGACAGTGATGAGACAATGGGGATTATTATAGACAGTGATGGGACAATGGGGATTATTATAGACAGTGATGGGACAATGAGGATTATTAGAGACAGTGATGAAACAATGGGGATTATTATAGACAGTGATGAGACAATGAGGATTATTATAGACAGTGATGGGACAATGGGGTTATTAAAGACAGTGAGGGACAATGGGGATTATTATAGACAGTGATGGGACAATGGGGATTATAAGAGACAGTGATGGGACAAAGGGGATTATTATAGACAGTGATGGGACAATGGCGATTATTAGAGACAGTGATGAAACAATGGGGATTATAATAGACAGTGATGAGACAATGAGGATTATTATAGACAGTGATGAGACAATGGGGATTATTAAAAACAGTGAGGGACAATGGGGATTATTATAGACAGTGATGGGACAATGGGGATTATTATAGACAGTGATGGGACAATGGGGATTATTATAGACAGTGAGAGACAATGGGGATTATGATAGACAGTGAGGGACAATGAGGATTATTATAGACAGTGATGGGACAATGGGGATTATTATAGACAGTGATGGGACAATGAGGATTATTATAGACAGTGATGGGACAATGGGGATTATTATAGATAGTGCGGGACAATGGGGATTATTATAGACAGTGATGAGACAATGGGGATTATTATAGACAGTGATGACACAATGAGGATTATTAGAGACAGTGATGAGACAATGGGGATTATTATATACCGTGATGGGACAATGGGGATTATTATAGACAGTGAAGAGACAATGGGGATTATTATAGACAGTGATGAGACAATGAGGATTATTATAGACAGTGATGGGACAATGATGATAATTATAGACAGTGATGAGACAATGGGGATTATTATATACAGTGATGAGAAAATGAGGATTATTATAGACAGTGATGAGACAATGGGTATTATTATAGACAGTGAGGGACAATGGGGATTATTATAGACAGTGATGAGACAGTGGGGATTATTATAGACAGTGATGAGACAATGGGGATTATTATAGACAGTGATGGACAATGGGGATTATTATAGACAGTGATGAGACAATGGGGATTATTATAGACAGTGATAGGACAATGAGGATTATTATAGACAGTGATGGGACAATGGGTATTATTATAGACAGTGATGGGACAATGGGGATTATTATAGACAATAATGAGACAATGAGGATTATTATAGACAGTGATGAGACAATGAGGATTATTATAGACAGTTTTGAGACAATGAGGATTATTAAAGACACTGATGAGACAATGGGGATTATTATATACAGTGATGGTACATTGTGGGATTATTATAGACAGTGAGGAGACAATGAGGATTATTATAGACAGTGATGAGACAATGGGGATTATTATAGACAGTGATGAGACAATGAGGATTATTCTAGACAGTGATTAGACAATGAGGATTATTATAGACAGTGATGAGACAATGAGGATTATTATAGACAGTGATGAGACAAAGGGGATTATTATAGACAGTGAGGGACAATGGGGATTATTATAGACAGTGATGAGACAATGGGGGTTATTATAGACAGTGATGGGACAATCGGGATTATTATAGACAGTGATGAGACAATGGGGATTATTATATACAGTGATGGGACAATGGGGATTATTATCGGCAGTGAAGAGACAATGGGCATTATTATAGACAGTGATGAGACAATGGGGATTATTATAGACAGTGATGAGACAATGGGGGTTATTATAGACAGTGATGGGACAATGGGGATCATTATAGACAGTGACGGACAATGGGGAGTATTATAGTCAGTGATGGGACAATGGGGATTATTATAGACAGTGATGAGACAATGGGGATAATTATAGATAGTGTTGAGACAATGGAGATTATTATATACCGTGATGGGACAATGGGGATTATTATAGACAGTGATGGGACAATGGGGATTATTATAGACAGTGACGGGACAATGGGGATTATTATGGTCAGTGATGGGACAATGGGGATTATTATAGACAGTGATGGGACAATGGGGATTATTATAGACAGTGAGAGACAATGGGGATTATGATAGACAGTGATGGGACAATGGGGATTATTATAGATAGTGCGGGACAATGGGAATTATTATAGACAGTGATGAGACAATGGGGATTATTATAGACAGTGATGAGACAATGAGGATTATTATAGACAGTGATGAGACAATGGGGATTATTATATACCGTAATGGGACAATGGGGATTATTATAGACAGTGAAGAGACAATGGGGATTATTATAGACAGTGATGAGACAATGAGGATTATTATAGACAGTGATGGGACAATGATGATAATTATAGACAGTGATGAGACAATGGGGATTATTATAGACAGTGATGAGAAAATGAGGATTATTATAGACAGTGATGAGACAATGGGTATTATTATAGACAGTGAGGGACAATGGGGATTATTATAGACAGTGATGAGACAGTGGGGATTATTATAGACAGTGATGAGACAATGGGGATTATTATAGACAGTGAGGGACAATGGGGATTATTATAGACAGTGATGAGACAATGGGGATTATTATAGACAGTGATAGGACAATGAGGATTATTATAGACAGTGATGGGACAATGGGGATTATTATAGACAGTGATGGGACAATGGGGATTATTATAGACAATAATGAGACAATGAGGATTATTATAGACAGTGATGAGACAATGAGGATTATTATAGACAGTTTTGAGACAATGAGGATTATTAAATACACTGATGAGACAATGGGGATTATTATATACAGTGATGGGACATTGTGGGATTATTATAGACAGTGAGGAGACAATGAGGATTATTATAGACAGTGATGAGACAATGGGGATTATTATAGACAGTGATGAGACAATGAGGATTATTATAGACAGTGATGAGACAATGAGGATTATTATAGACAGTGATGAGACAAAGGGGATTATTATAGACAGTGAGGGACAATGGGGATTATTATAGACAGTGATGAGACAATGGGGGTTATTATAGACAGTGATGGGACAATCGGGATTATTATAGACAGTGATGAGACAATGGGGATTATTATATACAGTGATGGGACAATGGGGATTATTATCGGCAGTGAAGAGACAATGGGGATTATTATAGACAGTGATGAGACAATGGGGATTATTATAGACAGTGATGAGACAATGAGGATTATTATAGACAGTGATGAGACAATGAGGATTATTATAGACAGTGATGAGACAATGGGGATTATTATAGACAGTGAGGGACAATGGGGATTATTATAGACAGTGATGAGACAATGGGGATTATTATAGACAGTGATGGGACAATGGGGATTATTATAGACAGTGATGGGACAATGAGGATTATTAGAGACAGTGATGAAACAATGGGGATTATTATAGACAGTGATGAGACAATGAGGATTATTATAGACAGTGATGGGACAATGGGGATTATTAAAGACAGTGAGGGACAATGGGGATTATTATAGACAGTGATGGGACAATGGGGATTATAAGAGACAGTGATGGGACAAAGGGGATTATTATAGACAGTGATGGGACAATGGCGATTATTAGGGACAGTGATGAAACAATGGGGATTATAATAGACAGTGATGAGACAATGAGGATTATTATAGACAGTGATGAGACAATGGGGATTATTAAAAACAGTGAGGGACAATGGGGATTATTATAGACAGTGATGGGACAATGGGGATTATTATAGACAGTGATGGGACAATGGGGATTATTATAGACAGTGAGAGACAATGGGGATTATGATAGACAGTGAGGGACAATGAGGATTATTATAGACAGTGATGGGACAATGGGGATTATTATAGACAGTGATGGGACAATGAGGATTATTATAGACAGTGATGGGACAATGGGGATTATTATAGATAGTGCGGGACAATGGGGATTATTATAGACAGTGATGAGACAATGGGGATTATTATAGACAGTGATGAGACAATGAGGATTATTAGAGACAGTGATGAGACAATGGGGATTATTATATACCGTGATGGGACAATGGGGATTATTATAGACAGTGAAGAGACAATGGGGATTATTATAGACAGTGATGAGACAATGAGGATTATTATAGACAGTGATGGGACAATGATGATAATTATAGACAGTGATGAGACAATGGGGATTATTATATACAGTGATGAGAAAATGAGGATTATTATAGACAGTGATGAGACAATGGGTATTATTATAGACAGTGAGGGACAATGGGGATTATTATAGACAGTGATGAGACAGTGGGGATTATTATAGACAGTGATGAGACAATGGGGATTATTATAGACAGTGATGGACAATGGGGATTATTATAGACAGTGATGAGACAATGGGGATTATTATAGACAGTGATAGGACAATGAGGATTATTATAGACAGTGATGGGACAATGGGTATTATTATAGACAGTGATGGGACAATGGGGATTATTATAGACAATAATGAGACAATGAGGATTATTATAGACAGTGATGAGACAATGAGGATTATTATAGACAGTTTTGAGACAATGAGGATTATTAAAGACACTGATGAGACAATGGGGATTATTATATACAGTGATGGTACATTGTGGGATTATTATAGACAGTGAGGAGACAATGAGGATTATTATAGACAGTGATGAGACAATGGGGATTATTATAGACAGTGATGAGACAATGAGGATTATTCTAGACAGTGATTAGACAATGAGGATTATTATAGACAGTGATGAGACAATGAGGATTATTATAGACAGTGATGAGACAAAGGGGATTATTATAGACAGTGAGGGACAATGGGGATTATTATAGACAGTGATGAGACAATGGGGGTTATTATAGACAGTGATGGGACAATCGGGATTATTATAGACAGTGATGAGACAATGGGGATTATTATATACAGTGATGGGACAATGGGGATTATTATCGGCAGTGAAGAGACAATGGGCATTATTATGGACAGTGATGAGACAATGGGGATTATTATAGACAGTGATGAGACAATGAGGATTATTATAGACAGTGATTAGACAATGGGGATTATTATAGACAGTGAGGGACAATGGGGATTATTATAGACAGTGATGAGACAATGGGGATTATTATAGACAGTGATGGGACAATTGGGATTATTATAGACAGTGATGAGACAATGAGGATTATTATAGACAGTGATGGGACAATGGGAATTATTATAGACATTGATGGGACAATGAGGATTATTACAGACAGTGATGAGACAATGGGGATTATTATAGACAGTGATGAGACAATGGGGATTATTATAGACAGTGAGGGACAATGGGGATTATTATCGACAGTGATGGGACAAAGGGGATTATTATAGACAGTGATGGGACAATGGCGATTATTAGAGACAGTGATGAAACAATGGGGATTATTATAGACAGTGATGAGACAATGAGGATTATTATAGACAGTGATGGGACAATGGGGATTATTAAAGACAGTGAGGGACAATGGGGATTATTATAGACAGTGATGAGACAATGGGGATTATAAGAGACAGTGATGGGACAAAGGGGATTATTATAGACAGTGATGGGACAATGGCGATTATTAGAGACAGTGATGAAACAATGGGGATTATAATAGACAGTGATGAGACAATGAGGATTATTATAGACAGTGATGGGACAATGGGGATTATTAAAAACAGTGAGGGACAATGGGGATTATTATAGACAGTGATGCGACAATGGGGATTATTAGAGACAGTGATGAGACAATGGGGATTATTATAGACAGTGATGGGACAATGAGGATTATTATAGACAGTGAGGGACAATGGGGATTATGATAGACAGTGATGGGACAATGGGGATTATTATCGACAGTGATAAGACAATGGGGATTATTATAGACAGTGATGGGACAATGGGGATTATTATTGACAGTGATGGGACAATGGGGATTATTATAGACAGTGATGGGACAATTGGGATTATTATAGACAGTGATGAGTACAATGGGGATTATTATAGACAGTGATGGGACAATGGGGATTATTATAGACAGTGATGGAACAATGGGGATTATTATAAACAGTGATGAGTACAATGGGGATTATTATAGACAGTGATGGGACAATGGGGATTATTATAGACAGTGATGGGACAATGGGGATTATTATAAACAGTGATGGGACAATGGGGATTATTATAAACAGTGATGAGTACAATGGGGATTATTATAGACAGTGATGAGACAATGAGGATTATTATAGACAGTGAGGGACAATGGGGATTATTATAGACAGTAATGGGACAATGGGGATTATTATAGACAGTGATGGGACAATGGGGATTATTATAGACAGTGATGAGACAATGGGGATAATTATATACAGTGAGGGACAATGGGGATTATTATAGACAGTGATGGGACAATGGGGATTATTATAGACAGTGATGAGACAATGGCGATTATTATAGACAGTGATGGGACAATGGGGATTATTATAGACAGTGATGAGACAATGGGGATTATTATAGACAGTGATGGGACAATGGGGATTATTATAGACAGTGATGGGACAATGGGGTTTATTATAGACAGTGATGAGACAATGGGGATTATTTTAGACAGTGATGAGACAATGGGGATTATTATAGACAGTGTTGGGACAATGGGGATTATTATAGACAGTGATGGGACAATGGGGACTATTATAGACAGTGATGCGACAATGGGGATTATTATAGACAGTGATGAGACAATGGGGATTATTATAGACAGTGATGGGACAATGAGGATTATTAGAGACAGTGAGGGACAATGGGGATTATGATAGACAGTGATGGGACAATGGGGATTATTATAGACAGTGATAAGACAATGGGGATTATTATAGACAGTGATGGGTCAATGGGGATTATTATTGACAGTGATGGGACAATGGGGATTATTATAGACAGTGATGGGACAATTGGGATTATTATAGACAGTGATGAGTACAATGGGGATTATTATAGACAGTGATGGGACAATGGGGATTATGATAGACAGTGATGGAACAATGGGGATTATTATAGACAGTGATGAGACAATGAGGATTATTATAGACAGTGATGTGACAATGGGGATTATTATAGACAGTGAGGGACAATGGGGATTATTATAGACAGTGATGAGACAATCACTGTATATAATAATCGCCATTGTCCCATCACTGTCTATAATAATCCCCATTATCTCATCACTGTCTATAATAATCCCCATTGTCCCATCACTGTCTATAATAATCCCCATTGTCTCATCACTGTCTATAATAATCCCCATTGTCCCATCACTGTATATAATAATCCCCATTGTCCCATCACTGTCTATAATAATCCTCATTGTCCTATCACTGTCTATAATATTCCCCAGGTTCACCACTCTCTGGGTGAAGAAGTTCCTCCGCATCTCGGTCCTAAATGGCTTACCCCTTATCCTTAGACTGTGACCCCTGGTTCTGGACTTCCCCAACATTGGGAACATTCTTCCTGCATCTAACCTGTCTAACCCCGTCAGAATTTTATATGTTTCTATGAGGTCCCCTCTCATTCTTCTGAACTCCAGTGAATACAAGCCCAGTTGATCCAGTCTTTCTTGATAGGTCAGTCCCGCCATCCCGGGAATCAGTCTGGTAAACCTTCGCTGCACTCCCTCAATAGCAAGAATGTCCTTCCTCAGGTTAGGAGACCAAAACTGTACACAATACTCCAGGTGTGGCCTCACTAATGCCCTGTACAACTGTAGCAACACCTCCCTGCCCCTGTACTCAAATCCCCTTGCTATGAAGGCCAACATGCCATTTGCTTTCTGAACCGCCTGCTGCACCTGCATGCCAACCTTCAATGACTGATGTACCATGACACCCAGGTCTCTTTGCACCTCCCCTTTTCCTAATCTGTCACCATTCAGATAATAGTCTGTCTCTCTGTTTTTACCACCAAAGTGGATAACCTCACATTTATCCACATTATACTTCATCTGCCATGCATTTGCCCACTCACCTAACCTATCCAAGTCGCTCTGCAGCCTCACAGCATCCTCCTCGCAGCTCACACTGCCACCCAACTTAGTGTCATCCGCAAATTTGGAGATACTACATTTAATCCCCTCATCTAAATCATTAATGTACAGTGTAAACAGCTGGGGCCCCAGCACAGAACCTTGCGGTACTCCACTAGTCACTGTCTGCCATTCTGAAAAGTACCCATTTACTCCTACTCTTTGCTTCCTGTCTGACAACCAGTTCTCAATCAATGTCAGTACACTAACCCCAATCCCATGTGCTCTAACTTTGCACATCAATCTCTTGTGTGGGACCTTGTCGAACGCCTTCTGAAAGTCCAAATATACCACATCAACTGGTTCTCCCTTATCCACTCTACTGGACACATCCTCAAAAAATTCCAGAAGATTTGTCAAGCATGATTTCCCTTTCACAAATCCATGCTGACTTGGACCTATCATGTCACCTCTTTCCAAATGCACTGCTATGACATCCTTAATAATTGAGACAATGAGAATTATTATAGACAGTGATGAGACAATGAGGATTATTATAGACAGTGATGAGACAATGGGGATTATTATAGACAGTGAGGGACAATGGGGATTAGTATAGACAGTGATGAGACAATGGGGATTATTATATACAGTGCTGGGACAATGGGGATTATTATAGGCAGTGAAGAGACAAAGGGGATTATTATAGACAGTGATGAGACAATGGGGATTATTATAGACAGTGATGAGACAATGAGGATTATTATAGACAGTGATGAGACAATGGGGATTATTATAGACAGTGAGGGACAATGGGGATTATTATAGACAGTGATGAGACAATGGGGATTATTATAGACAGTGATGGGACAATGGGGATTATTATAGACAGTGATGAGGCAATGAGGATTATTATCGACAGTGATGGGACAATGGGAATTATTATAGACATTGATGGGACAATGAGGATTATTATAGACAGTGATGAGACAATGGGGATTATTATAGACAGTGATGAGACAATGGGGATTATTATAGACAATCAGGGACAATGCGGATTATTATAGAGAGTGATGGGACAATGGGGATTATTAGAGACAGTGATGGGACAAAGGGGATTATTATAGACAGTGATGGGACAATGGCGATTATTAGAGACAGTGATGAAACAATGGGGATTATTATAGACAGTGCTGAGACAATGAGGATTATTATAGACAGTGATGGGACAATGGGGATTATTAAAGACAGTGAGGGACAATGAGGATTATTATAGACAGTGATGAGACAATGGGGATTATTATAGACAGTGATGGGACAATGGGGATTATTATAGACAGTGATGGGACAATGGGGATTATTATAGATAGTGATGGGACAATGGGGATTATTATAGACAGTGATGAGTCAATGGGGATTATTATAGACAGTGATGGGACAATGGGGATTATTAAAGACAGTGAGGGACAGTGAGGATTATTATAGACAGTGAGGGACAATGGGGATTATTATACACAGTGATGAGACAATGGGGATTATTATAGACAGTGATGGGACAATGGGGATTATTATAGACAGTGATGAGACAATGGGGATTATTATAGACAGTGATGGGACAATGGGGATTATTATAGACAGTGATGAGACAATGGGGATTATTATATACAGTGATGAGACAATGGGGATTATTATAGAGAGTGATGGGACAATGGGGATTATTATAGACAGTGATGATACAATGGGAATTATTATAGACAGAGATGGGACAATGAGGATTATTATAGGCAGTGATGGGACAATGGAGATTATTATAGACAGTGATGGGACAATGGGGATTATTATAGACAGTATGGGACAATGGGGATTATTATAGACAGTGATGGGACAATGGGGATTATTATAGACAGTGATGGGACAATGGGGATTATTATAGACAGTGATGAGACAATGGGGATTATGATAGACAGTGAGGGACAATGGGGATTATTATAGACAGTGATGGGACAATGGGGATTATTATAGACAGTGAGGGACAATGGGGATTATTGTAGTCAGTGATGGGACAATGGGGATTATTATAGACAGTGATGGGACAGTGGGGATTATTATAGACAGTGATGGGACAATGGGGATTATTATAGACAGTGAGGGACAATGGGGGTTATTATAGACAGTGATGAGGCAATGGGGATAATTATAGACAGTGTTGAGACAATGGGGATTATTATAGACAGTGATGGGACAATGGGGATAATTATGGACAGTGATGGGACAATGGGGATTATTATAGACAGTGTTGAGACAATGGGGATTATTATAGACAGTGATGGGACAATGGGGATAAATATAGACAGTGATGGGACAATGGGGATTATTATAGACAGTGATGGGACAATGGGGATTATTATAGACAGTGATGGGACAATTGGGATTATTATAGACAGTGAGGGACAATGGGGATTATGATAGACAGTGAGGGACAATGGGGATTAATATAGACAGTGATGGGACAATGTGGATTATTATAGACAGTGATGGGACAATGAGGATTATTACAGACAGTGATGGGACAATGGGGATTATTATAGACAGTGAGGGACAATGGGGATTATTATAGACAGTGATGAGACAATGGGGATTATTATAGACAGTGATGAGACAATGAGGATTATTATAGACAGTGATGGGACAATGAGGATTATTATAGACAGTGATGGGACAATGGGGATTATTATAGACAGTGATGAGACAATGGGGATTATTATAGACAGTGATGAGACAATGAGGATTATTATCGACAGTGGTGAGACAATGGGGATTATTATAGACAGTGAGGGACAATGGAGATTTTTATAGACAGTGATGAGACAATGGGGATTATTATAGACAGTGATGAGACAAAGGGGATTATTATAGACAGTGAGGGACAATGGGGATTATTATAGACAGTGATGAGACAAAGGGGATTATTATAGACAGTGATGAGACAATGAGGATTATTATAGACAGTTTTGAGACAATGAGGATTATTAAAGACACTGATGAGACAATGGGGATTATTATATACAGTGATGGTACATTGTGGGATTATTATAGACAGTGAGGAGACAATGAGGATTATTATAGACAGTGATGAGACAATGGGGATTATTATAGACAGTGATGAGACAATGAGGATTATTATAGACAGTGATTAGACAATGAGGATTATTATAGACAGTGATGAGACAATGAGGATTATTATAGACAGTGATGAGACAAAGGGGATTATTATAGACAGTGAGGGACAATGGGGATTATTATAGACAGTGATGAGACAATGGGGGTTATTATAGACAGTGATGGGACAATCGGGATTATTATAGACAGTGATGAGACAATGGGGATTATTATATACAGTGATGGGACAATGGGGATTATTATCGGCAGTGAAGAGACAATGGGCATTATTATAGACAGTGATGAGACAATGGGGATTATTATAGACAGTGATGAGACAATGAGGATTATTATAGACAGTGATGAGACAATGGGGATTATTATAGACAGTGATGAGACAATGGGGATTATTATAGACAGTGATGGGACAATGAGGATTATTATAGACAGTGAGGGACAATGGGGATTATGATAGACAGTGATGGGACAATGGGGATTATTATCGACAGTGATAAGACAATGGGGATTATTATAGACAGTGATGGGACAATGGGGATTATTATTGACAGTGATGGGACAATGGGGATTATTATAGACAGTGATGGGACAATTGGGATTATTATAGACAGTGATGAGTACAATGGGGATTATTATAGACAGTGATGGGACAATGGGGATTATTATAGACAGTGATGGAACAATGGGGATTATTATAAACAGTGATGAGTACAATGGGGATTATTATAGACAGTGATGGGACAATGGGGATTATTATAGACAGTGATGGGACAATGGGGATTATTATAAACAGTGATGGGACAATGGGGATTATTATAAACAGTGATGAGTACAATGGGGATTATTATAGACAGTGATGAGACAATGAGGATTATTATAGACAGTGAGGGACAATGGGGATTATTATAGACAGTAATGGGACAATGGGGATTATTATAGACAGTGATGGGACACTGGGGATTATTATAGACAGTGATGAGACAATGGGGATAATTATATACAGTGAGGGACAATGGGGATTATTATAGACAGTGATGGGACAATGGGGATTATTATAGACAGTGATGAGACAATGGCGATTATTATAGACAATGATGGGACAATGGGGATTATTATAGACAGTGATGAGACAATGGGGATTATTATAGACAGTGATGGGACAATGGGGATTATTATAGACAGTGATGGGACAATGGGGTTTATTATAGACAGTGATGAGACAATGGGGATTATTATAGACAGTGATGAGACAATGGGGATTATTATAGACAGTGTTGGGACAATGGGGATTATTATAGACAGTGATGGGACAATGGGGACTATTATAGACAGTGATGCGACAATGGGGATTATTATAGACAGTGATGAGACAATGGGGATTATTATAGACAGTGATGGGACAATGAGGATTATTAGAGACAGTGAGGGACAATGGGGATTATGATAGACAGTGATGGGACAATGGGGATTATTATAGACAGTGATAAGACAATGGGGATTATTATAGACAGTGATGGGTCAATGGGGATTATTATTGACAGTGATGGGACAATGGGGATTATTATAGACAGTGATGGGACAATTGGGATTATTATAGACAGTGATGAGTACAATGGGGATTATTATAGACAGTGATGGGACAATGGGGATTATGATAGACAGTGATGGAACAATGGGGATTATTAGAACAGTGATGAGTACAATGGGGATTATTATAGACAGTGATGGGACAATGGGGATTATTATAGACAGTGATGGGACAATGGGGCTTATTATAAACAGTGATGGGACAATGGGGATTATTATAAACAGTGATGAGTACAATGGGGATTATTATAGACAGTGATGAGACAATGAGGATTATTATAGACAGTGATGTGACAATGGGGATTATTATAGACAGTGAGGGACAATGGGGATTATTATAGACAGTGATGAGACAATCACTGTATATAATAATCGCCATTGTCCCATCACTGTCTATAATAATCCCCATTATCTCATCACTGTCTATAATAATCCCCATTGTCCCATCACTGTCTATAATAATCCCCATTGTCTCATCATTGTCTATAATAATCCTCATTGTCCTATCACTGTCTATAATGTTCCCCAGGTTCACCACTCTCTGGGTGAAGAAGTTCCTCCGCATCTCGGTCCTAAATGGCTTACCCCTTATCCTTAGACTGTGACCCCTGGTTCTGGACTTCCCCAACATTGGGAACATTCTTCCTGCATCTAACCTGTCTAACCCCGTCAGAATTTTATATGTTTCTATGAGGTCCCCTCTCATTCTTCTGAACTCCAGTGAATACAAGCCCAGTTGATCCAGTCTTTCTTGATAGGTCAGTCCCGCCATCCCGGGAATCAGTCTGGTAAACCTTCGCTGCACTCCCTCAATAGCAAGAATGTCCTTCCTCACGTTAGGAGACCAAAACTGTACACAATACTCCAGGTGTGGCCTCACCAATGCCCTGTACAACTGTAGCAACACCTCCCTGCCCCTGTACTCAAATCCCCTTGCTATGAAGGCCAACATGCCATTTGCTTTCTGAACCGCCTGCTGCACCTGCATGCCAACCTTCAATGACTGATGTACCATGACACCCAGGTCTCTTTGCACCTCCCCTTTTCCTAATCTGTCACCATTCAGATAATAGTCTGTCTCTCTGTTTTTACCACCAAAGTGGATAACCTCACATTTATCCACATTATACTTCATCTGCCATGCATTTGCCCACTCACCTAACCTATCCAAGTCGCTCTGCAGCCTCACAGCATCCTCCTCGCAGCTCACACTGCCACCCAACTTAGTGTCATCCGCAAATTTGGAGATACTACATTTAATCCCCTCATCTAAATCATTAATGTACAGTGTAAACAGCTGGGGCCCCAGCACAGAACCTTGCGGTACTCCACCAGTCACTGTCTGCCATTCTGAAAAGTACCCATTTACTCCTACTCTTTGCTTCCTGTCTGACAACCAGTTCTCAATCCATGTCAGTACACTAACCCCAATCCCATGTGCTCTAACTTTGCACATCAATCTCTTGTGTGGGACCTTGTCGAACGCCTTCTGAAAGTCCAAATATACCACATCAACTGGTTCTCCCTTATCCACTCTACTGGACACATCCTCAAAAAATTCCAGAAGATTTGTCAAGCATGATTTCCCTTTCACAAATCCATGCTGACTTGGACCTATCATGTCACCTCTTTCCAAATGCACTGCTATGACATCCTTAATAATTGAGACAATGAGAATTATTATAGACAGTGATGAGACAATGAGGATTATTATACACAGTGATGAGACAATGGGGATTATTATAGACAGTGAAGGACAATGGGGATTAGTATAGACAGTGATGAGACAATGGGGATTATTATATACAGTGCTGGGACAATGGGGATTATTATAGGCAGTGAAGAGACAAAGGGGATTATTATAGACAGTGATGAGACAATGGGGATTATTATAGACAGTGATGAGACAATGAGGATTATTATAGACAGTGATGAGACAATGGGGATTATTATAGACAATGAGGGACAATGCGGATTATTATAGAGAGTGATGGGACAATGGGGATTATTAGAGACAGTGATGGGACAAAGGGGATTATTATAGACAGTGATGGGACAATGGCGATTATTAGAGACAGTGATGAAACAATGGGGATTATTATAGACAGTGCTGAGACAATGAGGATTATTATAGACAGTGATGGGACAATGGGGATTATTAAAGACAGTGAGGGACAATGAGGATTATTAAAGACAGTGATGAGACAATGGGGATTATTATAGACAGTGATGGGACAATGGGGATTATTATAGACAGTGATGGGACAATGGGGATTATTATAGATAGTGATGGGACAATGGGGATTATTATAGACAGTGATGAGTCAATGGGGATTATTATAGACAGTGATGGGACAATGGGGATTATTAAAGACAGTGAGGGACAGTGAGGATTATTATAGACAGTGAGGGACAATGGGGATTATTATACACAGTGATGAGACAATGGGGATTATTATAGACAGTGATGGGACAATGTGGATTATTATAGACAGTGATGAGACAATGGGGATTATTATAGACAGTGATGAGACAATGAGGATTATTATCGACAGTGATGAGACAATGGGGATTATTATAGACAGTAATGGGACAATGGGGATTATTATAGACAGTGATGGGACAATGGGGATTATTATAGACAGTGATGAGACAATGGGGATTATTATAGACAGTGATGGGACAATGGGGATTATTATAGACAGTGATGAGACAATGGGGATTATTATATACAGTGATGAGACAATGGGGATTATTATAGACAGTGATGGGACAATGGGGATTATTATAGACAGTGATGATACAATGGGAATTATTATAGACAGTGATGGGACAATGAGGATTATTATAGGCAGTGCTGGGACAATGGAGATTATTATAGACAGTGAGGGACAATGGGGATTATTGTAGTCAGTGATGGGACAATGGGGATTATTATAGACAGTGATGGGACAGTGGGGATTATTATAGACAGTGATGGGACAATGGGGATTATTATAGACAGTGAGGGACAATGGGGGTTATTATAGACAGTGATGAGGCAATGGGGATAATTATAGACAGTGTTGAGACAATGGGGATTATTATAGACAGTGATGGGACAATGGGGATAATTATGGACAGTGATGGGACAATGGGGATTATTATAGACAGTGTTGAGACAATGGGGATTATTATAGACAGTGATGGGACAATGGGGATAAATATAGACAGTGATGGGACAATGGGGATTATTATAGACAGTGATGGGACAATGGGGATTATTATAGACAGTGATGGGACAATTGGGATTATTATAGACAGTGAGGGACAATGGGGATTATGATAGACAGTGAGGGACAATGGGGATTATTATAGACAGTGATGGGACAATGTGGATTATTATAGACAGTGATGGGACAATGAGGATTATTACAGACAGTGATGGGACAATGGGGATTATTATAGACAGTGAGGGACAATGGGGATTATTATAGACAGTGATGAGACAATGGGGATTATTATAGACAGTGATGAGACAATGAGGATTATTATAGACAGTGATGGGACAATGAGGATTATTATAGACAGTGATGGGACAATGGGGATTATTATAGACAGTGATGAGACAATGGGGATTATTATAGACAGTGATGAGACAATGAGGATTATTATAGACAGTGATGAGACAATGGAGATTATTATAGACAGTGATGGGACAATGGTGATTATTATAGACAGTAATGGGACAATGGGGATTATTATAGACAGTGATGGGACAATGGGGATTATTATGGACAGTGATGAGACAATGGGGATTATTATAGACAGTGATGGGACAATGGGGATTATTATAGACAGTGATGGGACAATGGGGATTATTATGGACAGTGATGAGACAATGGGGATTATTATAGACAGTGATGGGACAATGGGGATTATTATGGACAGTGATGAGACAATGGGGATTATTATAGACAGTGATGGGACAATGGGGATTATTATAGACAGTGAGGGACAATGGGGATTATGATAGACAGTGATGGGACAATGGGGATTATTAAAGACAGTGAGGGACAGTGAGGATTATTATAGACAGTGAGGGACAATGGGGATTATTATACACAGTGATGAGACAATGGGGATTATTATAGACAGTGATGAGACAATGAGGATTATTATAGACAGTGATGTGACAATGGGGATTATTATAGACAGTGAGGGACAATGGGGATTATTATAGACAGTGATGAGACAATCACTGTATATAATAATCGCCATTGTCCCATCACTGTCTATAATAATCCCCATTATCTCATCACTGTCTATAATAATCCCCATTGTCCCATCACTGTCTATAATAATCCCCATTGTCTCATCATTGTCTATAATAATCCTCATTGTCCTATCACTGTCTATAATGTTCCCCAGGTTCACCACTCTCTGGGTGAAGAAGTTCCTCCGCATCTCGGTCCTAAATGGCTTACCCCTTATCCTTAGACTGTGACCCCTGGTTCTGGACTTCCCCAACATTGGGAACATTCTTCCTGCATCTAACCTGTCTAACCCCGTCAGAATTTTATATGTTTCTATGAGGTCCCCTCTCATTCTTCTGAACTCCAGTGAATACAAGCCCAGTTGATCCAGTCTTTCTTGATAGGTCAGTCCCGCCATCCCGGGAATCAGTCTGGTAAACCTTCGCTGCACTCCCTCAATAGCAAGAATGTCCTTCCTCACGTTAGGAGACCAAAACTGTACACAATACTCCAGGTGTGGCCTCACCAATGCCCTGTACAACTGTAGCAACACCTCCCTGCCCCTGTACTCAAATCCCCTTGCTATGAAGGCCAACATGCCATTTGCTTTCTGAACCGCCTGCTGCACCTGCATGCCAACCTTCAATGACTGATGTACCATGACACCCAGGTCTCTTTGCACCTCCCCTTTTCCTAATCTGTCACCATTCAGATAATAGTCTGTCTCTCTGTTTTTACCACCAAAGTGGATAACCTCACATTTATCCACATTATACTTCATCTGCCATGCATTTGCCCACTCACCTAACCTATCCAAGTCGCTCTGCAGCCTCACAGCATCCTCCTCGCAGCTCACACTGCCACCCAACTTAGTGTCATCCGCAAATTTGGAGATACTACATTTAATCCCCTCATCTAAATCATTAATGTACAGTGTAAACAGCTGGGGCCCCAGCACAGAACCTTGCGGTACTCCACCAGTCACTGTCTGCCATTCTGAAAAGTACCCATTTACTCCTACTCTTTGCTTCCTGTCTGACAACCAGTTCTCAATCCATGTCAGTACACTAACCCCAATCCCATGTGCTCTAACTTTGCACATCAATCTCTTGTGTGGGACCTTGTCGAACGCCTTCTGAAAGTCCAAATATACCACATCAACTGGTTCTCCCTTATCCACTCTACTGGACACATCCTCAAAAAATTCCAGAAGATTTGTCAAGCATGATTTCCCTTTCACAAATCCATGCTGACTTGGACCTATCATGTCACCTCTTTCCAAATGCACTGCTATGACATCCTTAATAATTGAGACAATGAGAATTATTATAGACAGTGATGAGACAATGAGGATTATTATACACAGTGATGAGACAATGGGGATTATTATAGACAGTGAGGGACAATGGGGATTAGTATAGACAGTGATGAGACAATGGGGATTATTATATACAGTGCTGGGACAATGGGGATTATTATAGGCAGTGAAGAGACAAAGGGGATTATTATAGACAGTGATGAGACAATGGGGATTATTATAGACAGTGATGAGACAATGAGGATTATTATAGACAGTGATGAGACAATGGGGATTATTATAGACAATGAGGGACAATGCGGATTATTATAGAGAGTGATGGGACAATGGGGATTATTAGAGACAGTGATGGGACAAAGGGGATTATTATAGACAGTGATGGGACAATGGCGATTATTAGAGACAGTGATGAAACAATGGGGATTATTATAGACAGTGCTGAGACAATGAGGATTATTATAGACAGTGATGGGACAATGGGGATTATTAAAGACAGTGAGGGACAATGAGGATTATTAAAGACAGTGATGAGACAATGGGGATTATTATAGACAGTGATGGGACAATGGGGATTATTATAGACAGTGATGGGACAATGGGGATTATTATAGATAGTGATGGGACAATGGGGATTATTATAGACAGTGATGAGTCAATGGGGATTATTATAGACAGTGATGGGACAATGGGGATTATTAAAGACAGTGAGGGACAGTGAGGATTATTATAGACAGTGAGGGACAATGGGGATTATTATACACAGTGATGAGACAATGGGGATTATTATAGACAGTGATGGGACAATGTGGATTATTATAGACAGTGATGAGACAATGGGGATTATTATAGACAGTGATGAGACAATGAGGATTATTATCGACAGTGATGAGACAATGGGGATTATTATAGACAGTAATGGGACAATGGGGATTATTATAGACAGTGATGGGACAATGGGGATTATTATAGACAGTGATGAGACAATGGGGATTATTATAGACAGTGATGGGACAATGGGGATTATTATAGACAGTGATGAGACAATGGGGATTATTATATACAGTGATGAGACAATGGGGATTATTATAGACAGTGATGGGACAATGGGGATTATTATAGACAGTGATGATACAATGGGAATTATTATAGACAGTGATGGGACAATGAGGATTATTATAGGCAGTGCTGGGACAATGGAGATTATTATAGACAGTGAGGGACAATGGGGATTATTGTAGTCAGTGATGGGACAATGGGGATTATTATAGACAGTGATGGGACAGTGGGGATTATTATAGACAGTGATGGGACAATGGGGATTATTATAGACAGTGAGGGACAATGGGGGTTATTATAGACAGTGATGAGGCAATGGGGATAATTATAGACAGTGTTGAGACAATGGGGATTATTATAGACAGTGATGGGACAATGGGGATAATTATGGACAGTGATGGGACAATGGGGATTATTATAGACAGTGTTGAGACAATGGGGATTATTATAGACAGTGATGGGACAATGGGGATAAATATAGACAGTGATGGGACAATGGGGATTATTATAGACAGTGATGGGACAATGGGGATTATTATAGACAGTGATGGGACAATTGGGATTATTATAGACAGTGAGGGACAATGGGGATTATGATAGACAGTGAGGGACAATGGGGATTATTATAGACAGTGATGGGACAATGTGGATTATTATAGACAGTGATGGGACAATGAGGATTATTACAGACAGTGATGGGACAATGGGGATTATTATAGACAGTGAGGGACAATGGGGATTATTATAGACAGTGATGAGACAATGGGGATTATTATAGACAGTGATGAGACAATGAGGATTATTATAGACAGTGATGGGACAATGAGGATTATTATAGACAGTGATGGGACAATGGGGATTATTATAGACAGTGATGAGACAATGGGGATTATTATAGACAGTGATGAGACAATGAGGATTATTATAGACAGTGATGAGACAATGGAGATTATTATAGACAGTGATGGGACAATGGTGATTATTATAGACAGTAATGGGACAATGGGGATTATTATAGACAGTGATGGGACAATGGGGATTATTATGGACAGTGATGAGACAATGGGGATTATTATATACAGTGAGGGACAATGGGGATTATTATAGACAGTGATGGGACAATGGGGATTATTATGGACAGTGATGAGACAATGGGGATTATTATAGACAGTGATGGGACAATGGGGATTATTATGGACAGTGATGAGACAATGGGGATTATTATAGACAGTGATGGGACAATGGGGATTATTATAGACAGTGAGGGACAATGGGGATTATGATAGACAGTGATGGGACAATGGGGATTATTAAAGACAGTGAGGGACAGTGAGGATTATTATAGACAGTGAGGGACAATGGGGATTATTATACACAGTGATGAGACAATGGGGATTATTATAGACAGTGATGGGACAATGTGGATTATTATAGACAGTGATGAGACAATGGGGATTATTATAGACAGTGATGAGACAATGAGGATTATTATCGACAGTGATGAGACAATGGGGATTATTATAGACAGTAATGGGACAATGGGGATTATTATAGACAGTGATGGGACAATGGGGATTATTATAGACAGTGATGAGACAATGGGGATTATTATAGACAGTGATGGGACAATGGGGATTATTATCGACAGTGGTGAGACAATGGGGATTATTATAGACAGTGAGGGACAATGGAGATTATTATAGACAGTGATGAGACAATGGGGATTATTATAGACAGTGATGGGACAATGGTGATTATTATAGACAGTAATGGGACAATGGGGATTATTATAGACAGTGATGGGACAATGGGGATTATTATGGACAGTGAGGGACAATGGGGATTATGATAGACAGTGATGGGACAATGGGGATTATTATAGACAGTGAGGGACAATGGGGATTATGATAGACAGTGATGGGACAATGGGGATTATTATGGACAGTGATGAGACAATGGGGATTATTATAGACAGTGATGGGACAATGGGGATTATTATAGACAGTGAGGGACAATGGGGATTATGATAGACAGTGATGGGACAATGGGGATTATTATCGACAGTGATAAGACAATGGGGATTATTATAGACAGTGATGAGTACAATGGGGATTATTATAGACAGTGATGGGACAATGGGGATTATTATAGACAGTGATGAGACAATGGGGATTATTATAGACAGTGATGAGACAATGAGGATTATTATCGACAGTGGTGAGACAATGGGGATTATTATAGACAGTGAGGGACAATGGAGATTATTATAGACAGTGATGAGACAATGGGGATTATTATAGACAGTGATGGGACAATGGTGATTATTATAGACAGTAATGGGACAATGGGGATTATTATAGACAGTGATGGGACAATGGGGATTATTATGGACAGTGATGAGACAATGGGGATTATTATATACAGTGAGGGACAATGGGGATTATTATAGACAGTGATGGGACAATGGGGATTATTATAGACAGTGATGAGACAATGGGGATTATTATAGACAGTGATGGGACAATGGGGATTATTATGGACAGTGATGAGACAATGGGGATTATTATAGACAGTGATGAGACAATGAGGATTATTATAGACAGTGATGGGACAATGAGGATTATTATAGACAGTGATGGGACAATGGGGATTATTATAGACAGTGATGAGACAATGGGGATTATTATAGACAGTGATGAGACAATGAGGATTATTATAGACAGTGATGAGACAATGGGGATTATTATAGACAGTGATGGGACAATGGTGATTATTATAGACAGTAATGGGACAATGGGGATTATTATAGACAGTGATGGGACAATGGGGATTATTATGGACAGTGATGAGACAATGGGGATTATTATATACAGTGAGGGACAATGGGGATTATTATAGACAGTGATGGGACAATGGGGATTATTATGGACAGTGATGAGACAATGGGGATTATTATAGACAGTGATGGGACAATGGGGATTATTATGGACAGTGATGAGACAATGGGGATTATTATAGACAGTGATGGGACAATGGGGATTATTATAGACAGTGAGGGACAATGGGGATTATGATAGACAGTGATGGGACAATGGGGATTATTAAAGACAGTGAGGGACAGTGAGGATTATTATAGACAGTGAGGGACAATGGGGATTATTATACACAGTGATGAGACAATGGGGATTATTATAGACAGTGATGGGACAATGGGGATTATTATAGACAGTGAGGGACAATGGGGATTATTATAGACAGTGATGAGACAATGGGGATTATTATAGACAGTGATGAGACAATGAGGATTATTATAGACAGTGATGGGACAATGAGGATTATTATAGACAGTGATGGGACAATGGGGATTATTATAGACAGTGATGAGACAATGGGGATTATTATAGACAGTGATGAGACAATGAGGATTATTATCGACAGTGGTGAGACAATGGGGATTATTATAGACAGTGAGGGACAATGGAGATTATTATAGACAGTGATGAGACAATGGGGATTATTATAGACAGTGATGGGACAATGGTGATTATTATAGACAGTAATGGGACAATGGGGATTATTATAGACAGTGATGGGACAATGGGGATTATTATGGACAGTGAGGGACAATGGGGATTATGATAGACAGTGATGGGACAATGGGGATTATTATAGACAGTGAGGGACAATGGGGATTATGATAGACAGTGATGGGACAATGGGGATTATTATGGACAGTGATGAGACAATGGGGATTATTATAGACAGTGATGGGACAATGGGGATTATTATAGACAGTGAGGGACAATGGGGATTATGATAGACAGTGATGGGACAATGGGGATTATTATCGACAGTGATAAGACAATGGGGATTATTATAGACAGTGATGAGTACAATGGGGATTATTATAGACAGTGATGGGACAATGGGGATTATTATAGACAGTGATGAGACAATGGGGATTATTATAGACAGTGATGAGACAATGAGGATTATTATCGACAGTGGTGAGACAATGGGGATTATTATAGACAGTGAGGGACAATGGAGATTATTATAGACAGTGATGAGACAATGGGGATTATTATAGACAGTGATGGGACAATGGTGATTATTATAGACAGTAATGGGACAATGGGGATTATTATAGACAGTGATGGGACAATGGGGATTATTATGGACAGTGATGAGACAATGGGGATTATTATATACAGTGAGGGACAATGGGGATTATTATAGACAGTGATGGGACAATGGGGATTATTATAGACAGTGATGAGACAATGGGGATTATTATAGACAGTGATGGGACAATGGGGATTATTATGGACAGTGATGAGACAATGGGGATTATTATAGACAGTGATGGGACAATGGGGATTATTATAGACAGTGAGGGACAATGGGGATTATGATAGACAGTGATGGGACAATGGGGATTATTATCTTCAGTGATAAGACAATGGGGATTATTATAGACAGTGATGAGTACAATGGGGATTATTATAGACAGTGATGGGACAATGGGGATTATTATAGACAGTGATGGGACAATTGGGATTATTATAGACAGTGATGAGTACAATGGGGATTATTATAGACAGTGATGGGACAATGGGGATTATTATAGACAGTGATGGAACAATGGGGATTATTATAAACAGTGATGAGTACAATGGGGATTATTATAGACAGTGATGGGACAATGGGGATTATTATAGACAGTGATGGGACAATGGGGATTATTATAAACAGTGATGGGACAATTTGGATTATTATAGACAGTGATGAGTACAATGGGGATTATTATAGACAGTGATGGGACAATGGGGATTATTATAGACAGTGATGGAACAATGGGGATTATTATAAACAGTGATGAGTACAATGGGGATTATTATAGACAGTGATGGGACAATGGGGATTATTATAGACAGTGATGGGACAATGGGGATTATTATAAACAGTGATGGGACAATGGGGATTATTATAAACAGTGATGAGTACAATGGGGATTATTATAGACAGTGATGAGACAATGAGGATTATTATAGACAGTGATGGGACAATTGGGATTATTATAGACAGTGATGAGACAATGGGGATTATGATAGACAGTGAGGGACAATGGGGATTATTATAGACAGTGATGGGACAATGGGGATTATTATAGACAGTGAGGGACAATGGGGATTATTGTAGTCAGTGATGGGACAATGGGGATTATTATAGACAGTGATGGGACAGTGGGGATTATTATAGACAGTGATGGGACAATGGGGATTATTATAGACAGTGAGGGACAATGGGGGTTATTATAGACAGTGATGAGGCAATGGGGATAATTATAGACAGTGTTGAGACAATGGGGATTATTATAGACAGTGATGGGACAATGGGGATAATTATGGACAGTGATGGGACAATGGGGATTATTATAGACAGTGTTGAGACAATGGGGATTATTATAGACAGTGATGGGACAATGGGGATAAATATAGACAGTGATGGGACAATGGGGATTATTATAGACAGTGATGGGACAATGGGGATTATTATAGACAGTGATGGGACAATTGGGATTATTATAGACAGTGAGGGACAATGGGGATTATGATAGACAGTGAGGGACAATGGGGATTATTATAGACAGTGATGGGACAATGTGGATTATTATAGACAGTGATGGGACAATGAGGATTATTACAGACAGTGATGGGACAATGGGGATTATTACAGACAGTGAGGGACAATGGGGATTATTATAGACAGTGATGAGACAATGGGGATTATTATAGACAGTGATGAGACAATGAGGATTATTATAGACAGTGATGGGACAATGAGGATTATTATAGACAGTGATGGGACAATGGGGATTATTATAGACAGTGATGACACAATGGGGATTATTATAGACAGTGATGAGACAATGAGGATTATTATCGACAGTGGTGAGACAATGGGGATTATTATAGACAGTGAGGGACAATGGAGATTATTATAGACAGTGATGAGACAATGGGGATTATTATAGACAGTGATGGGACAATGGGGATTATTATAGACAGTAATGGGACAATGGGGATTATTATAGACAGTGATGGGACAATGGGGATTATTATGGACAGTGATGAGACAATGGGGATTATTATATACAGTGAGGGACAATGGGGATTATTATAGACAGTGATGGGACAATGGGGATTATTATAGACAGTGATGAGACAATGGGGATTATTATAGACAGTGATGAGACAATGGGGATTATTATAGACAGTGATGGGACAATGGGGATTATTATAGACAGTGAGGGACAATGGGGATTATGATAGACAGTGATGGGACAATGGGGATTATTATCGACAGTGATAAGACAATGGGGATTATTATAGACAGTGATGAGTACAATGGGGATTATTATAGACAGTGATGGGACAATGGGGATTATTATAGACAGTGATGGGACAATTGGGATTATTATAGACAGTGATGAGTACAATGGGAATTATTATAGACAGTGATGGGACAATGGGGATTATTATAGACAGTGATGGAACAATGGGGATTATTATAAACAGTGATGAGTACAATGGGGATTATTATAGACAGTGATGGGACAATGGGGATTATTATAGACAGTGATGGGACAATGGGGATAATTATAGACAGTGATGGGACAATTGGGATTATTATAGACAGTGATGAGTACAATGGGGATTATTATAGACAGTGATGGGACAATGGGGATTATTATAGACAGTGATGGAACAATGGGGATTATTATCAACAGTGATGAGTACAATGGGGATTATTATAGACAGTGATGGGACAATGGGGATTATTATAGACAGTGATGGGACAATGGGGATTATTATGAACAGTGATGGGACAATGGGGATTATTATAAACAGTGATGAGTACAATGGGGATTAATCTAGACAGTGATGAGACAATGAGGGTTATTATAGACAGTGAGGGACAATGGGGATTATTATAGACAGTAATGGGACAATGGGGATTATTATAGACAGTGATGGGACAATGGGGATTATTATAGACAGTGATGAGACAATGGGGATAATTATATACAGTGAGGGACAATGGGGATTATTATAGACAGTGATGGGACAATGGGGATTATTATAGACAGTGATGAGACAATGGCGATTAATATAGACAGTGATGGGACAATGGGGATTATTATAGACAGTGATGAGACAATGGGGATTATTATAGACAGTGATGGGACAATGGGGATTATTATAGACAGTGATGGGACAATGGGGTTTATTATAGACAGTGATGAGACAATGGGGATTATTATAGACAGTGATGAGACAATGGGGATTATTATAGACAGTGTTGGGACAATGGGGATTATTATAGACAGTGATGGGACAATGGGGACTATTATAGACAGTGATGCGACAATGGGGATTATTATAGACAGTGATGAGACAATGGGGATTATTATAGACAGTGATGGGACAATGAGGATTATTAGAGACAGTGAGGGACAATGGGGATTATGATAGGCAGTGATGGGACAATGGGGATTATTATAGACAGTGATAAGACAATGGGGATTATTATAGACAGTGATGGGTCAATGGGGATTATTATTGACAGTGATGGGACAATGGGGATTATTATAGACAGTGATGGGACAATTGGGATTATTATAGACAGTGATGAGTACAATGGGGATTATTATAGACAGTGATGGGACAATGGGGATTATGATAGACAGTGATGGAACAATGGGGATTATTAGAACAGTGATGAGTACAATGGGGATTATTATAAACAGTGATGGGACAATGGGGATTATTATAGACAGTGATGGGACAATGGGGCTTATTATAAACAGTGATGGGACAATGGGGATTATTATAAACAGTGATGAGTACAATGGGGATTATTATAGACAGTGATGAGACAATGAGGATTATTATAGACAGTGATGTGACAATGGGGATTATTATAGACAGTGAGGGACAATGGGGATTATTGTAGTCAGTGATGGGACAATGGGGATTATTATAGACAGTGATGGGACAGTGGGGATTATTATAGACAGTGATGGGACAATGGGGATTATTATAGACAGTGAGGGACAATGGGGGTTATTATAGACAGTGATGAGGCAATGGGGATAATTATAGACAGTGTTGAGACAATGGGGATTATTATAGACAGTGATGGGACAATGGGGATAATTATGGACAGTGATGGGACAATGGGGATTATTATAGACAGTGTTGAGACAATGGGGATTATTATAGACAGTGATGGGACAATGGGGATAAATATAGACAGTGATGGGACAATGGGGATTATTATAGACAGTGATGGGACAATGGGGATTATTATAGACAGTGATGGGACAATTGGGATTATTATAGACAGTGAGGGACAATGGGGATTATGATAGACAGTGAGGGACAATGGGCATTATTATAGACAGTGATGGGACAATGTGGATTATTATAGACAGTGATGGGACAATGAGGATTATTACAGACAGTGATGGGACAATGGGGATTATTATAGACAGTGAGGGACAATGGGGATTATTATAGACAGTGATGAGACAATGGGGATTATTATAGACAGTGATGAGACAATGAGGATTATTATAGACAGTGATGGGACAATGAGGATTATTATAGACAGTGATGGGACAATGGGGATTATTATAGACAGTGATGAGACAATGGGGATTATTATAGACAGTGATGAGACAATGAGGATTATTATCGACAGTGGTGAGACAATGGGGATTATTATAGACAGTGAGGGACAATGGAGATTATTATAGACAGTGATGAGACAATGGGGATTATTATAGACAGTGATGGGACAATGGTGATTATTATAGACAGTAATGGGACAATGGGGATTATTATAGACAGTGATGGGACAATGGGGATTATTATGGACAGTGATGAGACAATGGGGATTATTATATACAGTGAGGGACAATGGGGATTATTATAGACAGTGATGGGACAATGGGGATTATTATAGACAGTGATGAGACAATGGGGATTATTATAGACAGTGATGGGACAATGGGGATTATTATGGACAGTGATGAGACAATGGGGATTATTATAGACAGTGATGGGACAATGGGGATTATTATAGACAGTGAGGGACAATGGGGATTATGATAGACAGTGATGGGACAATGGGGATTATTATCGACAGTGATAAGACAATGGGGATTATTATAGACAGTGATGAGTACAATGGGGATTATTATAGACAGTGATGGGACAATGGGGATTATTATAGACAGTGATGGGACAATTGGGATTATTATAGACAGTGATGAGTACAATGGGGATTATTATAGACAGTGATGGGACAATGGGGATTATTATAGACAGTGATGGAACAATGGGGATTATTATAAAAAGTGATGAGTACAATGGGGATTATTATAGACAGTGATGGGACAATGGGGATTATTATAGACAGTGATGGGACAATGGGGATTATTATAAACAGTGATGGGACAATTTGGATTATTATAGACAGTGATGAGTACAATGGGGATTATTATAGACAGTGATGGGACAATGGGGATTATTATAGACAGTGATGGAACAATGGGGATTATTATAAACAGTGATGAGTAGAATGGGGATTATTATAGACAGTGATAGGACAATGGGGATTATTATAGACAGTGATGGGACAATGGGGATTATTATAAACAGTGATGGGACAATGGGGATTATTATAAACAGTGATGAGTACAATGGGGATTATTATAGACAGTGATGAGACAATGAGGATTATTATAGACAGTGATGGGACAATTGGGATTATTATAGACAGTGATGAGACAATGGGGATTATGATAGACAGTGAGGGACAATGGGGATTATGATAGACAGTGATGGGACAATGGGGATTATTATCGACAGTGATAAGACAATGGGGATTATTATAGACAGTGATGAGTACAATGGGGATTATTATAGACAGTGATGGGACAATGGGGATTATTATAGACAGTGATGGGACAATTGGGATTATTATAGACAGTGATGAGTACAATGGGAATTATTATAGACAGTGATGGGACAATGGGGATTATTATAGACAGTGATGGAACAATGGGGATTATTATAAACAGTGATGAGTACAATGGGGATTATTATAGACAGTGATGGGACAATGGGGATTATTATAGACAGTGATGGGACAATGGGGATAATTATAAACAGTGATGGGACAATTGGGATTATTATAGACAGTGATGAGTACAATGGGGATTATTATAGACAGTGATGGGACAATGGGGATTATTATAGACAGTGATGGAACAATGGGGATTATTATAAACAGTGATGAGTACAATGGGGATTATTATAGACAGTGATGGGACAATGGGGATTATTATAGACAGTGATGGGACAATGGGGATTATTATGAACAGTGATGGGACAATGGGGATTATTATAAACAGTGATGAGTACAATGGGGATTAATCTAGACAGTGATGAGACAATGAGGGTTATTATAGACAGTGAGGGACAATGGGGATTATTATAGACAGTAATGGGACAATGGGGATTATTATAGACAGTGATGGGACAATGGGGATTATTATAGACAGTGATGAGACAATGGGGATAATTATATACAGTGAGGGACAATGGGGATTATTATAGACAGTGATGGGACAATGGGGATTATTATAGACAGTGATGAGACAATGGCGATTAATATAGACAGTGATGGGACAATGGGGATTATTATAGACAGTGATGAGACAATGGGGATTATTATAGACAGTGATGGGACAATGGGGATTATTATAGACAGTGATGGGACAATGGGGTTTATTATAGACAGTGATGAGACAATGGGGATTATTATAGACAGTGATGAGACAATGGGGATTATTATAGACAGTGTTGGGACAATGGGGATTATTATAGACAGTGATGGGACAATGGGGACTATTATAGACAGTGATGCGACAATGGGGATTATTATAGACAGTGATGAGACAATGGGGATTATTATAGACAGTGATGGGACAATGAGGATTATTAGAGACAGTGAGGGACAATGGGGATTATGATAGGCAGTGATGGGACAATGGGGATTATTATAGACAGTGATAAGACAATGGGGATTATTATAGACAGTGATGGGTCAATGGGGATTATTATTGACAGTGATGGGACAATGGGGATTATTATAGACAGTGATGGGACAATTGGGATTATTATAGACAGTGATGAGTACAATGGGGATTATTATAGACAGTGATGGGACAATGGGGATTATGATAGACAGTGATGGAACAATGGGGATTATTAGAACAGTGATGAGTACAATGGGGATTATTATAGACAGTGATGGGACAATGGGGATTATTATAGACAGTGATGGGACAATGGGGCTTATTATAAACAGTGATGGGACAATGGGGATTATTATAAACAGTGATGAGTACAATGGGGATTATTATAGACAGTGATGAGACAATGAGGATTATTATAGACAGTGATGTGACAATGGGGATTATTATAGACAGTGAGGGACAATGGGGATTATTGTAGTCAGTGATGGGACAATGGGGACTATTATAGACAGTGATGGGACAGTGGGGATTATTATAGACAGTGATGGGACAATGGGGATTATTATAGACAGTGAGGGACAATGGGGTTTATTATAGACAGTGATGAGGCAATGGGGATAATTATAGACAGTGTTGAGACAATGGGGATTATTATAGACAGTGATGGGACAATGGGGATAATTATGGACAGTGATGGGACAATGGGGATTATTATAGACAGTGTTGAGACAATGGGGATTATTATAGACAGTGATGGGACAATGGGGATAAATATAGACAGTGATGGGACAATGGGGATTATTATAGACAGTGATGGGACAATGGGGATTATTATAGACAGTGATGGGACAATTGGGATTATTATAGACAGTGAGGGACAATGGGGATTATGATAGACAGTGAGGGACAATGGGCATTATTATAGACAGTGATGGGACAATGTGGATTATTATAGACAGTGATGGGACAATGAGGATTATTACAGACAGTGATGGGACAATGGGGATTATTATAGACAGTGAGGGACAATGGGGATTATTATAGACAGTGATGAGACAATGGGGATTATTATAGACAGTGATGAGACAATGAGGATTATTATAGACAGTGATGGGACAATGAGGATTATTATAGACAGTGATGGGACAATGGGGATTATTATAGACAGTGATGAGACAATGGGGATTATTATAGACAGTGATGAGACAATGAGGATTATTATCGACAGTGGTGAGACAATGGGGATTATTATAGACAGTGAGGGACAATGGAGATTATTATAGACAGTGATGAGACAATGGGGATTATTATAGACAGTGATGGGACAATGGTGATTATTATAGACAGTAATGGGACAATGGGGATTATTATAGACAGTGATGGGACAATGGGGATTTTTATGGACAGTGATGAGACAATGGGGATTATTATATACAGTGAGGGACAATGGGGATTATTATAGACAGTGATGGGACAATGGGGATTATTATAGACAGTGATGAGACAATGGGGATTATTATAGACAGTGATGGGACAATGGGGATTATTATGGACAGTGATGAGACAATGGGGATTATTATAGACAGTGATGGGACAATGGGGATTATTATAGACAGTGAGGGACAATGGGGATTATGATAGACAGTGATGGGACAATGGGGATTATTATCGACAGTGATAAGACAATGGGGATTATTATAGACAGTGATGAGTACAATGGGGATTATTATAGACAGTGATGGGACAATGGGGATTATTATAGACAGTGATGGGACAATTGGGATTATTATAGACAGTGATGAGTACAATGGGGATTATTATAGACAGTGATGGGACAATGGGGATTATTATAGACAGTGATGGAACAATGGGGATTATTATAAAAAGTGATGAGTACAATGGGGATTATTATAGACAGTGATGGGACAATGGGGATTATTATAGACAGTGATGGGACAATGGGGATTATTATAAACAGTGATGGGACAATTTGGATTATTATAGACAGTGATGAGTACAATGGGGATTATTATAGACAGTGATGGGACAATGGGGATTATTATAGACAGTGATGGAACAATGGGGATTATTATAAACAGTGATGAGTAGAATGGGGATTATTATAGACAGTGATAGGACAATGGGGATTATTATAGACAGTGATGGGACAATGGGGATTATTATAAACAGTGATGGGACAATGGGGATTATTATAAACAGTGATGAGTACAATGGGGATTATTATAGACAGTGATGAGACAATGAGGATTATTATAGACAGTGATGGGACAATTGGGATTATTATAGACAGTGATGAGACAATGGGGATTATGATAGACAGTGAGGGACAATGGGGATTATTATAGACAGTGATGGGACAATGGGGATTATTATAGACAGTGAGGGACAATGGGGATTATTGTAGTCAGTGATGGGACAATGGGGATTATTATAGACAGTGATGGGACAGTGGGGATTATTATAGACAGTGATGGGACAATGGGGGTTATTATAGACAGTGATGAGGCAATGGGGATAATTATAGACAGTGTTGAGACAATGGGGATTATTATAGACAGTGATGGGACAATGGGGATAATTATGGACAGTGATGGGACAATGGGGATTATTATAGACAGTGTTGAGACAATGGGGATTATTATAGACAGTGATGGGACAATGGGGATAAATGTAGACAGTGATGGGACAATGGGGATTATTATAGACAGTGATGGGACAATTGGGATTATTATAGACAGTGAGGGACAATGGGGATTATGATAGACAGTGAGGGACAATGGGGATTATTATAGACAGTGATGGGACAATGTGGATTATTATAGACAGTGATGGGACAATGAGGATTATTACAGACAGTGATGGGACAATGGGGATTATTATAGACAGTGAGGGACAATGGGGATGATTATAGACAGTGATGAGACAATGGGGATTATTATAGACAGTGATGAGACAATGAGGATTATTATAGACAGTGATGGGACAATGAGGATTATTATAGACAGTGATGGGACAATGGGGATTATTATAGACAGTGATGACACAATGGGGATTATTATAGACAGTGATGAGACAATGAGGATTATTATCGACAGTGGTGAGACAATGGGGATTATTATAGACAGTGAGGGACAATGGGGATTATTATAGACAGTGAGGGACAATGGGGATTATGATAGACAGTGATGGGACAATGGGGATTATTATCGACAGTGATAAGACAATGGGGATTATTATAGACAGTGATGAGTACAATGGGGATTATTATAGACAGTGATGGGACAATGGGGATTATTATAGACAGTGATGGGACAATTGGGATTATTATAGACAGTGATGAGTACAATGGGGATTATTATAGACAGTGATGGGACAATGGGGATTATTATAGACAGTGATGGAACAATGGGGATTATTATAAACAGTGATGAGTACAATGGGGATTATTATAGACAGTGATGGGACAATGGGGATTATTATAGACAGTGATGGGACAATGGGGATTATTATAAACAGTGATGGGACAATTGGGATTATTATAGACAGTGATGAGTACAATGGGGATTATTATAGACAGTGATGGGACAATGGGGATTATTATAGACAGTGATGGAACAATGGGGATTATTATAAACAGTGATGAGTACAATGGGGATTATTATAGACAGTGATGGGACAATGGGGATTATTATAGACAGTGATGGGACAATGGGGATTATTATAAACAGTGATGGGACAATGGGGATTATTATAAACAGTGATGAGTACAATGGGGATTATTATAGACAGTGATGAGACAATGAGGGTTATTATAGACAGTGAGGGACAATGGGGATTATTATAGACAGTAATGGGACAATGGGGATTATTATAGACAGTGATGGGACAATGGGGATTATTATAGACAGTGATGAGACAATGGGGATAATTATATACAGTGAGGGACAATGGGGATTATTATAGACAGTGATGGGACAATGGGGATTATTATAGACAGTGATGAGACAATGGCGATTAATATAGACAGTGATGGGACAATGGGGATTATTATAGACAGTGATGAGACAATGGGGATTATTATAGACAGTGATGGGACAATGGGGATTATTATAGACAGTGATGGGACAATGGGGTTTATTATAGACAGTGATGAGACAATGGGGATTATTATAGACAGTGATGAGACAATGGGGATTATTATAGACAGTGTTGGGACAATGGGGATTATTATAGACAGTGATGGGACAATGGGGACTATTATAGACAGTGCTGCGACAATGGGGATTATTATAGAGAGTGATGAGACAATGGGGATTATTATAGACAGTGATGGGACAATGAGGATTATTAGAGACAGTGAGGGACAATGGGGATTATGATAGGCAGTGATGGGACAATGGGGATTATTATAGACAGTGATAAGACAATGGGGATTATTATAGACAGTGATGGGTCAATGGGGATTATTATTGACAGTGATGGGACAATGGGGATTATTATAGACAGTGATGGGACAATTGGGATTATTATAGACAGTGATGAGTACAATGGGGATTATTATAGACAGTGATGGGACAATGGGGATTATGATAGACAGTGATGGAACAATGGGGATTATTAGAACAGTGATGAGTACAATGGGGATTATTATAGACAGTGATGGGACAATGGGGATTATTATAGACAGTGATGGGACAATGGGGCTTATTATAAACAGTGATGGGACAATGGGGATTATTATAAACAGTGATGAGTACAATGGGGATTATTATAGACAGTGATGAGACAATGAGGATTATTATAGACAGTGATGTGACAATGGGGATTATTATAGACAGTGAGGGACAATGGGGATTATTATAGACAGTGATGAGACAATCACTGTATATAATAATCCCCATTGTCCCATCACTGTCTATAATAATCCCCATTATCTCATCACTGTCTATAATAATCCCCATTGTCCCATCACTGTCTATAATAATCCCCATTGTCTCATCACTGTCTATAATAATCCCCATTGTCCCATCACTGTATATAATAATCCCCATTGTCCCATCACTGTCTATAATAATCCTCATTGTCCTATCACTGTCTATAATATTCCCCAGGTTCACCACTCTCTGGGTGAAGAAGTTCCTCCGCATCTCGGTCCTAAATGGCTTACCCCTTATCCTTAGACTGTGACCCCTGGTTCTGGACTTCCCCAGCATTGGGAACATTCTTCCTGCATCTAACCTGTCTAACCCCGTCAGAATTTTATATATTTCTATGAGGTCCCCTCTCATTCTTCTGAACTCCAGTGAATACAAGCCCAGTTGATCCAGTCTTTCTTGATAGGTCAGTCCCGCCATCCCGGGAATCAGTCTGGTAAACCTTCGCTGCACTCCCTCAATAGCAAGAATGTCCTTCCTCAGGTTAGGAGACCAAAACTGTACACAATACTCCAGGTGTGGCCTCACCAATGCCCTGTACAACTGTAGCAACACCTCCCTGCCCCTGTACTCAAATCCCCTTGCTATGAAGGCCAACATGCCATTTGCTTTCTGAACCGCCTGCTGCACCTGCATGCCAACCTTCAATGACTGATGTACCATGACACCCAGGTCTCTTTGCACCTCCCCTTTTCCTAATCTGTCACCATTCAGATAATAGTCTGTCTCTCTGTTTTTACCACCAAAGTGGATAACCTCACATTTATCCACATTATACTTCATCTGCCATGCATTTGCCCACTCACCTAACCTATCCAAGTCGCTCTGCAGCCTCACAGCATCCTCCTCGCAGCTCACACTGCCACCCAACTTAGTGTCATCCGCAAATTTGGAGATACTACATTTAATCCCCTCATCTAAATCATTAATGTACAGTGTAAACAGCTGGGGCCCCAGCACAGAACCTTGCGGTACCCCACTAGTCACTGTCTGCCATTCTGAAAAGTACCCATTTACTCCTACTCTTTGCTTCCTGTCTGACAACCAGTTCTCAATCCATGTCAGTACACTAACCCCAATCCCATGTGCTCTAACTTTGCACATCAATCTCTTGTGTGGGACCTTGTCGAACGCCTTCTGAAAGTCCAAATATACCACATCAACTGGTTCTCCCTTATCCACTCTACTGGACACATCCTCAAAAAATTCCAGAAGATTTGTCAAGCATGATTTCCCTTTCACAAATCCATGCTGACTTGGACCTATCATGTCACCTCTTTCCAAATGCACTGCTATGACATCCTTAATAATTGAGACAATGAGAATTATTATAGACAGTGATGAGACAATGAGGATTATTATACACAGTGATGAGACAATGGGGATTATTATAGACAGTGAGGGACAATGGGGATTAGTATAGACAGTGATGAGACAATGGGGATTATTATATACAGTTCTGGGACAATGGGGATTATTATAGGCAGTGAAGAGACAAAGGGGATTATTATAGACAGTGATGAGACAATGGGGATTATTATAGACAGTGATGAGACAATGAGGATTATTATAGACAGTGATGAGACAATGGGGATTATTATAGACAGTGAGGGACAATGGGGATTATTATAGACAGTGATGAGACAATGGGGATTATTATAGACAGTGATGGGACAATGGGGATTATTATAGACAGTGATGAGACAATGAGGATTATTATCGACAGTGATGGGACAATGGGAATTATTATAGACATTGATGGGACAATGAGGATTATTATAGACAGTGATGAGACAATGGGGATTATTATAGACAGTGATGAGACAATGGGGATTATTATAGACAATGAGGGACAATGCGGATTATTATAGACAGTGATGGGACAATGGGGATTATTAGAGACAGTGATGGGACAAAGGGGATTATTATAGACAGTGATGGGACAATGGCGGTTATTAGAGACAGTGATGAAACAATGGGGATTATTATAGACAGTGCTGAGACAATGAGGATTATTATAGACAGTGATGGGACAATGGGGATTATTAAAGACATTGAGGGACAATGAGGATTATTATAGACAGTGATGAGACAATGGGGATTATTATAGACAGTGATGGGACAATGGGGATTATTATAGACAGTGATGGGACAATGGGGATTATTATAGATAGTGATGGGACAATGGGGATTATTATAGACAGTGATGAGTCAATGGGGATTATTATAGACAGTGATGGGACAATGGGGATTATTAAAGACAGTGAGGGACAGTGAGGATTATTATAGACAGTGAGGGACAATGGGGATTATTATACACAGTGATGAGACAATGGGGATTATTATAGACAGTGATGGGACAATGTGGATTATTATAGACAGTGATGAGACAATGGGGATTATTATAGACAGTGATGAGACAATGAGGATTATTATCGACAGTGATGAGACAATGGGGATTAGTATAGACAGTAATGGGACAATGGGGATTATTATCGACAGTGATGGGACAATGGGGATTATTATAGACAGTGATGAGACAATAGGGATTATTATAGACAGTGATGGGACAATGGGGATTATTATAGACAGTGATGAGACAATGGGGATTATTATATACAGTGATGAGACAATGGGGATTATTATAGACAGTGATGGGACAATGGGGATTATTATAGACAGTGATGATACAATGGGAATTATTATAGACAGTGATGGGACAATGAGGATTATTATAGGCAGTGATGGGACAATGGAGATTATTATAGACAGTGATGGGACAATGGGGATTATTATAGACAGTATGGGACAATGGGGATTATTATAGACAGTGATGGGACAATGGGGATTATTATAGACAGTGATGAGACAATGGGGATTATGATAGACAGTGAGGGACAATGGGGATTATTATAGACAGTGATGGGACAATGGGGATTATTATAGACAGTGAGGGACAATGGGGATTATTGTAGTCAGTGATGGGACAATGGGGATTATTATAGACAGTGATGGGACAGTGGGGATTATTATAGACAGTGATGGGACAATGGGGATTATTATAGACAGTGAGGGACAATGGGGGTTATTATAGACAGTGATGAGGCAATGGGGATAATTATAGACAGTGTTGAGACAATGGGGATTATTATAGACAGTGATGGGACAATGGGGATACTTATGGACAGTGATGGGACAATGGGGATTATTATAGACAGTGTTGAGACAATGGGGATTATTATAGACAGTGATGGGACAATGGGGATAAATATAGACAGTGATGGGACAATGGGGATTATTATAGACAGTGATGGGACAATGGGGATTATTATAGACAGTGATGGGACAATTGGGATTATTATAGACAGTGAGGGACAATGGGGATTATGATAGACAGTGAGGGACAATGGGGATTATTATAGACAGTGATGGGACAATGTGGATTATTATAGACAGTGATGGGACAATGAGGATTATTACAGACAGTGATGGGACAATGGGGATTATTATAGACAGTGAGGGACAATGGGGATTATTATAGACAGTGATGAGACAATGGGGTTATTATAGACAGTGATGAGACAATGAGGATTATTATAGACAGTGATGGGACAATGAGGATTATTATAGACAGTGATGGGACAATGGGGATTATTATAGACAGTGATGAGACAATGGGGATTATTATAGACAGTGATGAGACAATGAGGATTATTATAGACAATGATGAGACAATGGGTATTATTATAGACAGTGATGAGACAATGGGGATTATTATAGACAGTGATGAGACAATGGGGATTATTATAGACAGTGAGGGACAATGGGGATTATTATAGAGAAAGATGAGACAATGGGGATTATTATAGACAGTGATGGGACAATGGGGATTATTATAGACAGTGATGAGACAATGAGGATTATTATAGACAGTGATGGGACAATGGGGATTATTATAGACAGTGAAGGGACAATGAGGATTATGAAAGACAGTGATGAGACAATGGGGATTATTATCGACAGTGATGAGACAATGAGGATTATTATAGACAGTGAGGGACAATAAGGGGATTATTATATACAGTGATGAGACAATGGGGATTATTATGGACAGTGATGAGACAATGGGGATTATTATAGACAGTGATGGGACAATGGGGATTATTATAGACAGTGAGGGACAATGGGGATTATTATAGACAGTGATGGGACAATGAGGATTATTATAGACAGTGATGAGACAATGGGGATTATTATAGACAGTGATGGGACAATGGGCATTATTATAGAAATTGAGGGACAATTGGGATTATTATAGACAGTGATGAGACAATGAGGCATTATTAAAGACATTGAGGGACAATGGGGATTATTATAGACAGTGATGGGACAATGGGGATTATTATAGACAGTGATGGGACAATGGGGATTATTAGAGACAGTGATGAGACAATGGGGATTATTATAGACAGTGATGGGACAATGGGGATTATTATAGACAGTGATGAGACAATGGGGATTATTATATACAGTGATGATACAATGGGAATTATGATAGCCAGTGATGGGACAATGAGGATTATTATAGGCTGTGATAGGACAATAGGTATTATTATAGACAGTGATGGGACAATGGGGATTATTATAGACAGTGATGAGACAATGGGGATTATTATAGACAGTGATGGGACAATGGGGATTATTATAGACAGTGATGGGACAATGGGGATTATTATAGACAGTGATGGGACAATTGGGATTATTATAGACAGTGATGGGACAATGGGGATTATTATAAACAGTGATGGGACAATGGGGATTATTATAAACAGTGATGAGTACAATGGGGATTATTATAGACAGTGATGAGACAATGAGGGTTATTATAGACAGTGAGGGACAATGGGGATTATTATAGACAGTAATGGGACAATGGGGATTATTATAGACAGTGATGGGACAATGGGGATTATTAGAGACAGTGATGAGACAATGGGGATTATTATAGACAGTGATGGGACAATGGGGATTATTATAAACAGTGATGAGTACAATGGGGATTATTATAGACAGTGATGGGACAATGGGGATTATTATAGACAGTGATGGGACAATGGGGATTATTATAGACAGTGATGGGACAATTGGGATTATTATAGACAGTGATGAGTACAATGGGGATTATTATAGACAGTGATGGGACAATGGGGATTATTATAGACAGTGATGGAACAATGGGGATTATTATAAACAGTGATGAGTACAATGGGGATTATTATAGACAGTGATGGGACAATGGGGATTATTATAGACAGTGATGGGACAATGGGGATTATTATAAACAGTGATGGGACAATGGGGATTATTATAAACAGTGATGAGTACAATGGGGATTATTATAGACAGTGATGAGACAATGAGGGTTATTATAGACAGTGAGGGACAATGGGGATTATTATAGACAGTAATGGGACAATGGGGATTATTATAGACAGTGATGGGACAATGGGGATTATTATAGACAGTGATGAGACAATGGGGATAATTATATACAGTGAGGGACAATGGGGATTATTATAGACAGTGATGGGACAATGGGGATTATTATAGACAGTGATGAGACAATGGCGATTAATATAGACAGTGATGGGACAATGGGGATTATTATAGACAGTGATGAGACAATGGGGATTATTATAGACAGTGATGGGACAATGGGGATTATTATAGACAGTGATGGGACAATGGGGTTTATTATAGACAGTGATGAGACAATGGGGATTATTATAGACAGTGATGAGACAATGGGGATTATTATAGACAGTGTTGGGACAATGGGGATTATTATAGACAGTGATGGGACAATGGGGACTATTATAGACAGTGATGCGACAATGGGGATTATTATAGAGAGTGATGAGACAATGGGGATTATTATAGACAGTGATGGGACAATGAGGATTATTAGAGACAGTGAGGGACAATGGGGATTATGATAGGCAGTGATGGGACAATGGGGATTATTATAGACAGTGATAAGACAATGGGGATTATTATAGACAGTGATGGGTCAATGGGGATTATTATTGACAGTGATGGGACAATGGGGATTATTATAGACAGTGATGGGACAATTGGGATTATTATAGACAGTGATGAGTACAATGGGGATTATTATAGACAGTGATGGGACAATGGGGATTATGATAGACAGTGATGGAACAATGGGGATTATTAGAACAGTGATGAGTACAATGGGGATTATTATAGACAGTGATGGGACAATGGGGATTATTATAGACAGTGATGGGACAATGGGGCTTATTATAAACAGTGATGGGACAATGGGGATTATTATAAACAGTGATGAGTACAATGGGGATTATTATAGACAGTGATGAGACAATGAGGATTATTATAGACAGTGATGTGACAATGGGGATTATTATAGACAGTGAGGGACAATGTGGATTATTATAGACAGTGATGAGACAATCACTGTATATAATAATCCCCATTGTCCCATCACTGTCTATAATAATCCCCATTATCTCATCACTGTCTATAATAATCCCCATTGTCCCATCACTGTCTATAATAATCCCCATTGTCTCATCACTGTCTATAATAATCCCCATTGTCCCATCACTGTATATAATAATCCCCATTGTCCCATCACTGTCTATAATAATCCTCATTGTCCTATCACTGTCTATAATATTCCCCAGGTTCACCACTCTCTGGGTGAAGAAGTTCCTCCGCATCTCGGTCCTAAATGGCTTACCCCTTATCCTTAGACTGTGACCCCTGGTTCTGGACTTCCCCAGCATTGGGAACATTCTTCCTGCATCTAACCTGTCTAACCCCGTCAGAATTTTATATATTTCTATGAGGTCCCCTCTCATTCTTCTGAACTCCAGTGAATACAAGCCCAGTTGATCCAGTCTTTCTTGATAGGTCAGTCCCGCCATCCCGGGAATCAGTCTGGTAAACCTTCGCTGCACTCCCTCAATAGCAAGAATGTCCTTCCTCAGGTTAGGAGACCAAAACTGTACACAATACTCCAGGTGTGGCCTCACCAATGCCCTGTACAACTGTAGCAACACCTCCCTGCCCCTGTACTCAAATCCCCTTGCTATGAAGGCCAACATGCCATTTGCTTTCTGAACCGCCTGCTGCACCTGCATGCCAACCTTCAATGACTGATGTACCATGACACCCAGGTCTCTTTGCACCTCCCCTTTTCCTAATCTGTCACCATTCAGATAATAGTCTGTCTCTCTGTTTTTACCACCAAAGTGGATAACCTCACATTTATCCACATTATACTTCATCTGCCATGCATTTGCCCACTCACCTAACCTATCCAAGTCGCTCTGCAGCCTCACAGCATCCTCCTCGCAGCTCACACTGCCACCCAACTTAGTGTCATCCGCAAATTTGGAGATACTACATTTAATCCCCTCATCTAAATCATTAATGTACAGTGTAAACAGCTGGGGCCCCAGCACAGAACCTTGCGGTACCCCATAGTCACTGTCTGCCATTCTGAAAAGTACCCATTTACTCCTACTCTTTGCTTCCTGTCTGACAACCAGTTCTCAATCCATGTCAGTACACTAACCCCAATCCCATGTGCTCTAACTTTGCACATCAATCTCTTGTGTGGGACCTTGTCGAACGCCTTCTGAAAGTCCAAATATACCACATCAACTGGTTCTCCCTTATCCACTCTACTGGACACATCCTCAAAAAATTCCAGAAGATTTGTCAAGCATGATTTCCCTTTCACAAATCCATGCTGACTTGGACCTATCATGTCACCTCTTTCCAAATGCACTGCTATGACATCCTTAATAATTGAGACAATGAGAATTATTATAGACAGTGATGAGACAATGAGGATTATTATACACAGTGATGAGACAATGGGGATTATTATAGACAGTGAGGGACAATGGGGATTAGTATAGACAGTGATGAGACAATGGGGATTATTATATACAGTTCTGGGACAATGGGGATTATTATAGGCAGTGAAGAGACAAAGGGGATTATTATAGACAGTGATGAGACAATGGGGATTATTATAGACAGTGATGAGACAATGAGGATTATTATAGACAGTGATGAGACAATGGGGATTATTATAGACAGTGAGGGACAATGGGGATTATTATAGACAGTGATGAGACAATGGGGATTATTATAGACAGTGATGGGACAATGGGGATTATTATAGACAGTGATGAGACAATGAGGATTATTATCGACAGTGATGGGACAATGGGAATTATTATAGACATTGATGGGACAATGAGGATTATTATAGACAGTGATGAGACAATGGGGATTATTATAGACAGTGATGAGACAATGGGGATTATTATAGACAATGAGGGACAATGCGGATTATTATAGACAGTGATGGGACAATGGGGATTATTAGAGACAGTGATGGGACAAAGGGGATTATTATAGACAGTGATGGGACAATGGCGGTTATTAGAGACAGTGATGAAACAATGGGGATTATTATAGACAGTGCTGAGACAATGAGGATTATTATAGACAGTGATGGGACAATGGGGATTATTAAAGACATTGAGGGACAATGAGGATTATTATAGACAGTGATGAGACAATGGGGATTATTATAGACAGTGATGGGACAATGGGGATTATTATAGACAGTGATGGGACAATGGGGATTATTATAGATAGTGATGGGACAATGGGGATTATTATAGACAGTGATGAGTCAATGGGGATTATTATAGACAGTGATGGGACAATGGGGATTATTAAAGACAGTGAGGGACAGTGAGGATTATTATAGACAGTGAGGGACAATGGGGATTATTATACACAGTGATGAGACAATGGGGATTATTATAGACAGTGATGGGACAATGTGGATTATTATAGACAGTGATGAGACAATGGGGATTATTATAGACAGTGATGAGACAATGAGGATTATTAACGACAGTGATGAGACAATGGGGATTAGTATAGACAGTAATGGGACAATGGGGATTATTATCGACAGTGATGGGACAATGGGGATTATTATAGACAGTGATGAGACAATAGGGATTATTATAGACAGTGATGGGACAATGGGGATTATTATAGACAGTGATGAGACAATGGGGATTATTATATACAGTGATGAGACAATGGGGATTATTATAGACAGTGATGGGACAATGGGGATTATTATAGACAGTGATGATACAATGGGAATTATTATAGACAGTGATGGGACAATGAGGATTATTATAGGCAGTGATGGGACAATGGAGATTATTATAGACAGTGATGGGACAATGGGGATTATTATAGACAGTATGGGACAATGGGGATTATTATAGACAGTGATGGGACAATGGGGATTATTATAGACAGTGATGAGACAATGGGGATTATGATAGACAGTGAGGGACAATGGGGATTATTATAGACAGTGATGGGACAATGGGGATTATTATAGACAGTGAGGGACAATGGGGATTATTGTAGTCAGTGATGGGACAATGGGGATTATTATAGACAGTGATGGGACAGTGGGGATTATTATAGACAGTGATGGGACAATGGGGATTATTATAGACAGTGAGGGACAATGGGGGTTATTATAGACAGTGATGAGGCAATGGGGATAATTATAGACAGTGTTGAGACAATGGGGATTATTATAGACAGTGATGGGACAATGGGGATACTTATGGACAGTGATGGGACAATGGGGATTATTATAGACAGTGTTGAGACAATGGGGATTATTATAGACAGTGATGGGACAATGGGGATAAATATAGACAGTGATGGGACAATGGGGATTATTATAGACAGTGATGGGACAATGGGGATTATTATAGACAGTGATGGGACAATTGGGATTATTATAGACAGTGAGGGACAATGGGGATTATGATAGACAGTGAGGGACAATGGGGATTATTATAGACAGTGATGGGACAATGTGGATTATTATAGACAGTGATGGGACAATGAGGATTATTACAGACAGTGATGGGACAATGGGGATTATTATAGACAGTGAGGGACAATGGGGATTATTATAGACAGTGATGAGACAATGGGGATTATTATAGACAGTGATGAGACAATGAGGATTATTATAGACAGTGATGGGACAATGAGGATTATTATAGACAGTGATGGGACAATGGGGATTATTATAGACAGTGATGAGACAATGGGGATTATTATAGACAGTGATGAGACAATGAGGATTATTATAGACAATGATGAGACAATGGGTATTATTATAGACAGTGATGAGACAATGGGGATTATTATAGACAGTGATGAGACAATGGGGATTATTATAGACAGTGAGGGACAATGGGGATTATTATAGAGAAAGATGAGACAATGGGGATTATTATAGACAGTGATGGGACAATGGGGATTATTATAGACAGTGATGAGACAATGAGGATTATTATAGACAGTGATGGGACAATGGGGATTATTATAGACAGTGAAGGGACAATGAGGATTATGAAAGACAGTGATGAGACAATGGGGATTATTATCGACAGTGATGAGACAATGAGGATTATTATAGACAGTGAGGGACAATAAGGGGATTATTATATACAGTGATGAGACAATGGGGATTATTATGGACAGTGATGAGACAATGGGGATTATTATAGACAGTGATGGGACAATGGGGATTATTATAGTCAGTGAGGGACAATGGGGTTTATTATAGACAGTGATGGGACAATGAGGATTATTATAGACAGTGATGAGACAATGGGGATTATTATAGACAGTGATGGGACAATGGGCATTATTATAGAAATTGAGGGACAATTGGGATTATTATAGACAGTGATGGGACAATGGGGATTATTATAGACAGTGATGGGACAATGGGGATTATTAGAGACAGTGATGAGACAATGGGGATTATTATAGACAGTGATGGGACAATGGGGATTATTATAGACAGTGATGAGACAATGGGGATTATTATATACAGTGATGATACAATGGGAATTATGATAGCCAGTGATGGGACAATGAGGATTATTATAGGCTGTGATAGGACAATAGGTATTATTATAGACAGTGATGGGACAATGGGGATTATTATAGACAGTGATGAGACAATGGGGATTATTATAGACAGTGATGGGACCATGGGGATTATTATAGACAGTGATGGGACAATGGGGATTATTATAGACAGTGATGGGACAATGGGGATTATTATAGACAGTGAGGGACAATGGGGAGTATTATAGTCAGTGATGGGACAATGGGGATTATTATAGACAGTGATGAGACAATGGGGATAATTATAGATAGTGTTGAGACAATGGAGATTATTATAGACAGTGATGGGACAATGGGGATTATTATAGACAGTGATGGGACAATGGGGATTATTATAGACAGTGATGGGACAATGGGGATTATTATGGTCAGTGATGGGACAATGGGGATTATTATAGACAGTGATGGGACAATGGGGATTATTATAGACAGTGAGGGACAATGGGGATTATGATAGACAGTGAGGGACAATGAGGATTATTATAGACAGTGATGGGACAATGGGGATTATTATAGACAGTGATGGGACAATGAGGATTATTATAGACAGTGATGGGACAATGGGGATTATTATAGATAGTGCGGGACAATGGGGATTATTATAGACAGTGATGAGACAATGGGGATTATTATAGACAGTGATGAGACAATGAGCATTATTATAGACAGTGATGAGACAATGGGGATTATTATATACCGTGATGGGACAATGGGGATTATTATAGACAGTGAAGAGACAATGGGGATTATTATAGACAGTGATGAGAAAATGAGGATTATTATAGACAGTGATGAGACAATGGGTATTATTATAGACAGTGAGGGACAATGGGGATTATTATAGACAGTGATGAGACAGTGGGGATTATTATAGACAGTGATGAGACAATTGGGATTATTATAGACAGTGAGGGACAATGGGGATTATTATAGACAGTGATGAGACAATGGGGAGTATTATAGACAGTGATCGGACAATTAGGATTATTATAGACAGTGATGGGACAATGGGGATTATTATAGACAGTGATGGGACAATGGGGATTATTATAGACAATGATGAGACAATGAGGATTATTATAGACAGTGATGAGACAATGAGGATTATTATAGACAGTTTTGAGACAATGAGGATTATTAAAGACACGGATGAGACAATGGGGATTATTATATACAGTGATGGGACAATGTGGGATTATTATAGACAGTGAGGAGACAATGAGGATTATTATAGACAGTGATGAGACAATGGGGATTATTATAGACAGTGATGAGACAATGGGAATTATTCTAGACAGTGATGGGACAATGGGGATTATTATAGACAGTGATGAGACAATGGGGATTATTATATACAGTGATGAGACAATGGGGATTATTATAGACAGTGATGGGACAATGGGGATTATTATAGACAGTGATGATACAATGGGAATTATTATAGACAGTGATGGGACAATGAGGATTATTATAGGCAGTGATGGGACAATGGAGATTATTATAGACTGTGATGGGACAATGGGGATTATTATAGACAGTATGGGACAATGGGGATTATTATAGACAGTGAGGAGACAATGAGGATGATTATAGACAGTGATGAGACAATGGGGATTATTATAGACAGTGATGAGACAATGGGGATTATTATAGACAGTGATGGGACAATGGGGATTATTATAGACAGTGATGAGACAATGGGGATTATTATATAGAGTGATGAGACAATGGGGATTATTATAGACAGTGATGGGACAATGGGGATTATTATAGACAGTGATGATACAATGGGAATTATTATAGACAGTGATGGGACAATGAGGATTATTATAGGCAGTGATGGGACAATGGAGATTATTATAGACAGTGATGGGACAATGGGGATTATTATAGACAGTATGGGACAATGGGGATTATTATAGACAGTGATGGGACAATGGGGATTATTATAGACAGTGATGGGACAATGGGGATTATTATAGACAGTGATGAGACAATGGGGATTATGATAGACAGTGAGGGACAATGGGGATTATTATAGACAGTGATGGGACAATGGGGATTATTATAGACAGTGAGGGACAATGGGGATTATTGTAGTCAGTGATGGGACAATGGGGATTATTATAGACAGTGATGGGACAGTGGGGATTATTATAGACAGTGATGGGACAATGGGGATTATTATAGACAGTGAGGGACAATGGGGGTTATTATAGACAGTGATGAGGCAATGGGGATAATTATAGACAGTGTTGAGACAATGGGGATTATTATAGACAGTGATGGGACAATGGGGATAATTATGGACAGTGATGGGACAATGGGGATTATTATAGACAGTGTTGAGACAATGGGGATTATTATAGACAGTGATGGGACAATGGGGATAAATATAGACAGTGATGGGACAATGGGGATTATTATAGACAGTGATGGGACAATGGGGATTATTATAGACAGTGATGGGACAATTGGGATTATTATAGACAGTGAGGGACAATGGGGATTATGATAGACAGTGAGGGACAATGGGGATTATTATAGACAGTGATGGGACAATGTGGATTATTATAGACAGTGATGGGACAATGAGGATTATTACAGACAGTGATGGGACAATGGGGATTATTATAGACAGTGAGGGACAATGGGGATTATTATAGACAGTGATGAGACAATGGGGATTATTATAGACAGTGATGAGACAATGAGGATTATTATAGACAGTGATGGGACAATGAGGATTATTATAGACAGTGATGGGACAATGGGGATTATTATAGACAGTGATGAGACAATGGGGATTATTATAGACAGTGATGAGACAATGAGGATTATTATCGACAGTGGTGAGACAATGGGGATTATTATAGACAGTGAGGGACAATGGAGATTATTATAGACAGTGATGAGACAATGGGGATTATTATAGACAGTGATGGGACAATGGGGATTATTATAGACAGTAATGGGACAATGGGGATTATTATAGACAGTGATGGGACAATGGGGATTATTATCGACAGTGATAAGACAATGGGGATTATTATAGACAGTGATGAGTACAATGGGGATTATTATAGACAGTGATGGGACAATGGGGATTATTATAGACAGTGATGGGACAATTGGGATTATTATAGACAGTGATGAGTACAATGGGGATTATTATAGACAGTGATGGGACAATGGGGATTATTATAGACAGTGATGGAACAATGGGGATTATTATAAACAGTGATGAGTACAATGGGGATTATTATAGACAGTGATGGGACAATGGGGATTATTATAGACAGTGATGGGACAATGGGGATTATTATAAACAGTGATGGGACAATTGGGATTATTATAGACAGTGATGAGTACAATGGGGATTATTATAGACAGTGATGGGACAATGGGGATTATTATAGACAGTGATGGAACAATGGGGATTATTATAAACAGTGATGAGTACAATGGGGATTATTATAGACAGTGATGGGACAATGGGGATTATTATAGACAGTGATGGGACAATGGGGATTATTATAAACAGTGATGGGACAATGGGGATTATTATAAACAGTGATGAGTACAATGGGGATTATTATAGACAGTGATGAGACAATGAGGATTATTATAGACAGTGATGGGACAATTGGGATTATTATAGACAGTGATGAGACAATGGGGATTATGATAGACAGTGAGGGACAATGGGGATTATTATAGACAGTGATGGGACAATGGGGATTATTATAGACAGTGAGGGACAATGGGGATTATTGTAGTCAGTGATGGGACAATGGGGATTATTATAGACAGTGATGGGACAGTGGGGATTATTATAGACAGTGATGGGACAATGGGGATTATTATAGACAGTGAGGGACAATGGGGGTTATTATAGACAGTGATGAGGCAATGGGGATAATTATAGACAGTGTTGAGACAATGGGGATTATTATAGACAGTGATGGGACAATGGGGATAATTATGGACAGTGATGGGACAATGGGGATTATTATAGACAGTGTTGAGACAATGGGGATTATTATAGACAGTGATGGGACAATGGGGATTATTATAGACAGTGATGGGACAATGGGGATTATTATAGACAGTGATGGGACAATGAGGATTATTATAGACAGTGATGAGACAATGGGGATTATTATAGACAGTGATGGGACAATGGGCATTATTATAGAAATTGAGGGACAATTGGGATTATTATAGACAGTGATGAGACAATGAGGCATTATTAAAGACATTGAGGGACAATGGGGATTATTATAGACAGTGATGGGACAATGGGGATTATTATAGACAGTGATGGGACAATGGGGATTATTAGAGACAGTGATGAGACAATGGGGATTATTATAGACAGTGATGGGACAATGGGGATTATTATAGACAGTGATGAGACAATGGGGATTATTATATACAGTGATGATACAATGGGAATTATGATAGCCAGTGATGGGACAATGAGGATTATTATAGGCTGTGATAGGACAATAGGTATTATTATAGACAGTGATGGGACAATGGGGATTATTATAGACAGTGATGAGACAATGGGGATTATTATAGACAGTGATGGGACCATGGGGATTATTATAGACAGTGATGGGACAATGGGGATTATTATAGACAGTGATGGGACAATGGGGATTATTATAGACAGTGAGGGACAATGGGGAGTATTATAGTCAGTGATGGGACAATGGGGATTATTATAGACAGTGATGAGACAATGGGGATAATTATAGATAGTGTTGAGACAATGGAGATTATTATAGACAGTGATGGGACAATGGGGATTATTATAGACAGTGATGGGACAATGGGGATTATTATAGACAGTGATGGGACAATGGGGATTATTATGGTCAGTGATGGGACAATGGGGATTATTATAGACAGTGATGGGACAATGGGGATTATTATAGACAGTGAGGGACAATGGGGATTATGATAGACAGTGAGGGACAATGAGGATTATTATAGACAGTGATGGGACAATGGGGATTATTATAGACAGTGATGGGACAATGAGGATTATTATAGACAGTGATGGGACAATGGGGATTATTATAGATAGTGCGGGACAATGGGGATTATTATAGACAGTGATGAGACAATGGGGATTATTATAGACAGTGATGAGACAATGAGCATTATTATAGACAGTGATGAGACAATGGGGATTATTATATACCGTGATGGGACAATGGGGATTATTATAGACAGTGAAGAGACAATGGGGATTATTATAGACAGTGATGAGACAATGAGGATTATTATAGACAGTGATGGGACAATGAGGATTATTATAGACAGTGATGGGACAATGGGGATTATTATAGACAGTGATGAGACAATGGGGATTATTATAGACAGTGATGAGAAAATGAGGATTATTATAGACAGTGATGAGACAATGGGTATTATTATAGACAGTGAGGGACAATGGGGATTATTATAGACAGTGATGAGACAGTGGGGATTATTATAGACAGTGATGAGACAATTGGGATTATTATAGACAGTGAGGGACAATGGGGATTATTATAGACAGTGATGAGACAATGGGGATTATTATAGACAGTGATCGGACAATTAGGATTATTATAGACAGTGATGGGACAATGGGGATTATTATAGACAGTGATGGGACAATGGGGATTATTATAGACAATGATGAGACAATGAGGATTATTATAGACAGTGATGAGACAATGAGGATTATTATAGACAGTTTTGAGACAATGAGGATTATTAAAGACACGGATGAGACAATGGGGATTATTATATACAGTGATGGGACAATGTGGGATTATTATAGACAGTGAGGAGACAATGAGGATTATTATAGACAGTGATGAGACAATGGGGATTATTATAGACAGTGATGAGACAATGGGAATTATTCTAGACAGTGATGGGACAATGGGGATTATTATAGACAGTGATGAGACAATGGGGATTATTATATACAGTGATGAGACAATGGGGATTATTATAGACAGTGATGGGACAATGGGGATTATTATAGACAGTGATGATACAATGGGAATTATTATAGACAGTGATGGGACAATGAGGATTATTATAGGCAGTGATGGGACAATGGAGATTATTATAGACTGTGATGGGACAATGGGGATTATTATAGACAGTATGGGACAATGGGGATTATTATAGACAGTGAGGAGACAATGAGGATTATTATAGACAGTGATGAGACAATGGGGATTATTATAGACAGTGATGAGACAATGGGGATTATTATAGACAGTGATGGGACAATGGGGATTATTATAGACAGTGATGAGACAATGGGGATTATTATATAGAGTGATGAGACAATGGGGATTATTATAGACAGTGATGGGACAATGGGGATTATTATAGACAGTGATGATACAATGGGAATTATTATAGACAGTGATGGGACAATAAGGATTATTATAGGCAGTGATGGGACAATGGAGATTATTATAGACAGTGATGGGACAATGGGGATTATTATAGACAGTATGGGACAATGGGGATTATTATAGACAGTGATGGGACAATGGGGATTATTATAGACAGTGATGGGACAATGGGGATTATTATAGACAGTGATGAGACAATGGGGATTATGATAGACAGTGAGGGACAATGGGGATTATTATAGACAGTGATGGGACAATGGGGATTATTATAGACAGTGAGGGACAATGGGGATTATTGTAGTCAGTGATGGGACAATGGGGATTATTATAGACAGTGATGGGACAGTGGGGATTATTATAGACAGTGATGGGACAATGGGGATTATTATAGACAGTGAGGGACAATGGGGGTTATTATAGACAGTGATGAGGCAATGGGGATAATTATAGACAGTGTTGAGACAATGGGGATTATTATAGACAGTGATGGGACAATGGGGATAATTATGGACAGTGATGGGACAATGGGGATTATTATAGACAGTGTTGAGACAATGGGGATTATTATAGACAGTGATGGGACAATGGGGATAAATATAGACAGTGATGGGACAATGGGGATTATTATAGACAGTGATGGGACAATGGGGATTATTATAGACAGTGATGGGACAATTGGGATTATTATAGACAGTGAGGGACAATGGGGATTATGATAGACAGTGAGGGACAATGGGGATTATTATAGACAGTGATGGGACAATGTGGATTATTATAGACAGTGATGGGACAATGAGGATTATTACAGACAGTGATGGGACAATGGGGATTATTATAGACAGTGAGGGACAATGGGGATTATTATAGACAGTGATGAGACAATGGGGATTATTATAGACAGTGATGAGACAATGAGGATTATTATAGACAGTGATGGGACAATGAGGATTATTATAGACAGTGATGGGACAATGGGGATTATTATAGACAGTGATGAGACAATGGGGATTATTATAGACAGTGATGAGACAATGAGGATTATTATCGACAGTGGTGAGACAATGGGGATTATTATAGACAGTGAGGGACAATGGAGATTATTATAGACAGTGATGAGACAATGGGGATTATTATAGACAGTGATGGGACAATGGGGATTATTATAGACAGTAATGGGACAATGGGGATTATTATAGACAGTGATGGGACAATGGGGATTATTATCGACAGTGATAAGACAATGGGGATTATTATAGACAGTGATGAGTACAATGGGGATTATTATAGACAGTGATGGGACAATGGGGATTATTATAGACAGTGATGGGACAATTGGGATTATTATAGACAGTGATGAGTACAATGGGGATTATTATAGACAGTGATGGGACAATGGGGATTATTATAGACAGTGATGGAACAATGGGGATTATTATAAACAGTGATGAGTACAATGGGGATTATTATAGACAGTGATGGGACAATGGGGATTATTATAGACAGTGATGGGACAATGGGGATTATTATAAACAGTGATGGGACAATTGGGATTATTATAGACAGTGATGAGTACAATGGGGATTATTATAGACAGTGATGGGACAATGGGGATTATTATAGACAGTGATGGAACAATGGGGATTATTATAAACAGTGATGAGTACAATGGGGATTATTATAGACAGTGATGGGACAATGGGGATTATTATAGACAGTGATGGGACAATGGGGATTATTATAAACAGTGATGGGACAATGGGGATTATTATAAACAGTGATGAGTACAATGGGGATTATTATAGACAGTGATGAGACAATGAGGATTATTATAGACAGTGATGGGACAATTGGGATTATTATAGACAGTGATGAGACAATGGGGATTATGATAGACAGTGAGGGACAATGGGGATTATTATAGACAGTGATGGGACAATGGGGATTATTATAGACAGTGAGGGACAATGGGGATTATTGTAGTCAGTGATGGGACAATGGGGATTATTATAGACAGTGATGGGACAGTGGGGATTATTATAGACAGTGATGGGACAATGGGGATTATTATAGACAGTGAGGGACAATGGGGGTTATTATAGACAGTGATGAGGCAATGGGGATAATTATAGACAGTGTTGAGACAATGGGGATTATTATAGACAGTGATGGGACAATGGGGATAATTATGGACAGTGATGGGACAATGGGGATTATTATAGACAGTGTTGAGACAATGGGGATTATTATAGACAGTGATGGGACAATGGGGATTATTATAGACAGTGATGGGACAGTGGGGATTATTATAGACAGTGATGGGACAATGGGGATTATTATAGACAGTGATGGGACAATGGGGGTTATTATAGACAGTGATGAGGCAATGGGGATAATTATAGACAGTGTTGAGACAATGGGGATTATTATAGACAGTGATGGGACAATGGGGATAATTATGGACAGTGATGGGACAATGGGGATTATTATAGACAGTGTTGAGACAATGGGGATTATTATAGACAGTGATGGGACAATGGGGATAAATATAGACAGTGATGGGACAATGGGGATTATTATAGACAGTGATGGGACAATGGGGATTATTATAGACAGTGATGGGACAATTGGGATTATTATAGACAGTGAGGGACAATGGGGATTATGATAGACAGTGAGGGACAATGGGGATTATTATAGACAGTGATGGGACAATGTGGATTATTATAGACAGTGATGGGACAATGAGGATTATTACAGACAGTGATGGGACAATGGGGATTATTATAGACAGTGAGGGACAATGGGGATTATTATAGACAGTGATGAGACAATGGGGATTATTATAGACAGTGATGAGACAATGAGGATTATTATAGACAGTGATGGGACAATGAGGATTATTATAGACAGTGATGGGACAATGGGGATTATTATAGACAGTGATGAGACAATGGGGATTATCATAGACAGTGATGAGACAATGAGGATTATTATCGACAGTGGTGAGACAATGGGGATTATTATAGACAGTGAGGGACAATGGAGATTATTATAGACAGTGATGAGACAATGGGGATTATTATAGACAGTGATGGGACAATGGGGATTATTATAGACAGTAATGGGACAATGGGGATTATTATAGACAGTGATGGGACAATGGGGATTATTATGGACAGTGATGAGACAATGGGGATTATTATATACAGTGAGGGACAATGGGGATTATTATAGACAGTGATGGGACAATAGGGATTATTATAGACAGTGATGAGACAATGGCGATTATTATAGACAGTGATGGGACAATGGGGATTATTATAGACAGTGATGAGACAATGGGGATTATTATAGACAGTGATGGGACAATGGGGATTATTATAGACAGTGATGGGACAATGGGGTTTATTATAGACAGTGATGAGACAATGGGGATTATTATAGACAGTGATGAGACAATGGGGATTATTATAGACAGTGTTGGGACAATGGGGATTATTATAGACAGTGATGGGACAATGGGGACTATTATAGACAGTGATGCGACAATGGGGATTATTATAGACAGTGATGAGACAATGGGGATTATTATAGACAGTGATGGGACAATGAGGATTATTAGAGACAGTGAGGGACAATGGGGATTATGATAGGCAGTGATGGGACAATGGGGATTATTATAGACAGTGATAAGACAATGGGGATTATTATAGACAGTGATGGGTCAATGGGGATTATTATTGACAGTGATGGGACAATGGGGATTATTATAGACAGTGATGGGACAATTGGGATTATTATAGACAGTGATGAGTACAATGGGGATTATTATAGACAGTGATGGGACAATGGGGATTATGATAGACAGTGATGGAACAATGGGGATTATTAGAACAGTGATGAGTACAATGGGGATTATTATAGACAGTGATGGGACAATGGGGATTATTATAGACAGTGATGGGACAATGGGGCTTATTATAAACAGTGATGGGACAATGGGGATTATTATAAACAGTGATGAGTACAATGGGGATTATTATAGACAGTGATGAGACAATGAGGATTATTATAGACAGTGATGTGACAATGGGGATTATTATAGACAGTGAGGGACAATGGGGATTATTATAGACAGTGATGAGACAATCACTGTATATAATAATCCCCATTGTCCCATCACTGTCTATAATAATCCCCATTATCTCATCACTGTCTATAATAATCCCCATTGTCCCATCACTGTCTATAATAATCCCCATTGTCTCATCACTGTCTATAATAATCCCCATTGTCCCATCACTGTATATAATAATCCCCATTGTCCCATCACTGTCTATAATAATCCTCATTGTCCTATCACTGTCTATAATATTCCCCAGGTTCACCACTCTCTGGGTGAAGAAGTTCCTCCGCATCTCGGTCCTAAATGGCTTACCCCTTATCCTTAGACTGTGACCCCTGGTTCTGGACTTCCCCAGCATTGGGAACATTCTTCCTGCATCTAACCTGTCCAACCCCGTCAGAATTTTATATGTTTCTATGAGGTCCCCTCTCATTCTTCTGAACTCCAGTGAATACAAGCCCAGTTGATCCAGTCTTTCTTGATAGGTCAGTCCCGCCATCCCGGGAATCAGTCTGGTAAACCTTCGCTGCACTCCCTCAATAGCAAGAATGTCCTTCCTCAGGTTAGGAGACCAAAACTGTACACAATACTCCAGGTGTGGCCTCACCAATGCCCTGTACAACTGTAGCAACACCTCCCTGCCCCTGTACTCAAATCCCCTTGCTATGAAGGCCAACATGCCATTTGCTTTCTGAACCGCCTGCTGCACCTGCATGCCAACCTTCAATGACTGATGTACCATGACACCCAGGTCTCTTTGCACCTCCCCTTTTCCTAATCTGTCACCATTCAGATAATAGTCTGTCTCTCTGTTTTTACCACCAAAGTGGATAACCTCACATTTATCCACATTATACTTCATCTGCCATGCATTTGCCCACTCACCTAACCTATCCAAGTCGCTCTGCAGCCTCACAGCATCCTCCTCGCAGCTCACACTGCCACCCAACTTAGTGTCATCCGCAAATTTGGAGATACTACATTTAATCCCCTCATCTAAATCATTAATGTACAGTGTAAACAGCTGGGGCCCCAGCACAGAACCTTGCGGTACCCCACTAGTCACTGTCTGCCATTCTGAAAAGTACCCATTTACTCCTACTCTTTGCTTCCTGTCTGACAACCAGTTCTCAATCCATGTCAGTACACTAACCCCAATCCCATGTGCTCTAACTTTGCACATCAATCTCTTGTGTGGGACCTTGTCGAACGCCTTCTGAAAGTCCAAATATACCACATCAACTGGTTCTCCCTTATCCACTCTACTGGACACATCCTCAAAAAATTCCAGAAGATTTGTCAAGCATGATTTCCCTTTCACAAATCCATGCTGACTTGGACCTATCATGTCACCTCTTTCCAAATGCACTGCTATGACATCCTTAATAATTGAGACAATGAGAATTATTATAGACAGTGATGAGACAATGAGGATTATTATACACAGTGATGAGACAATGGGGATTATTATAGACAGTGAGGGACAATGGGGATTAGTATAGACAGTGATGAGACAATGGGGATTATTATATACAGTTCTGGGACAATGGGGATTATTACAGGCAGTGAAGAGACAAAGGGGATTATTATAGACAGTGATGAGACAATGGGGATTATTATAGACAGTGATGAGACAATGAGGATTATTATAGACAGTGATGAGACAATGGGGATTATTATAGACAGTGAGGGACAATGGGGATTATTATAGACAGTGATGAGACAATGGGGATTATTATAGACAGTGATGGGACAATGGGGATTATTATAGACAGTGATGAGACAATGAGGATTATTATCGACAGTGATGGGACAATGGGAATTATTATAGACATTGATGGGACAATGAGGATTATTATAGACAGTGATGAGACAATGGGGATTATTATAGACAGTGATGAGACAATGGGGATTATTATAGACAATGAGGGACAATGCGGATTATTATAGACAGTGATGGGACAATGGGGATTATTAGAGACAGTGATGGGACAAAGGGGATTATTATAGACAGTGATGGGACAATGGCGATTATTAGAGACAGTGATGAAACAATGGGGATTATTATAGACAGTGCTGAGACAATGAGGATTATTATAGACAGTGATGGGACAATGGGGATTATTAAAGACAGTGAGGGACAATGAGGATTATTATAGACAGTGATGAGACAATGGGGATTATTATAGACAGTGATGGGACAATGGGGATTATTATAGACAGTGATGGGACAATGGGGATTATTATAGATAGTGATGGGACAATGGGGATTATTATAGACAGTGATGAGTCAATGGGGATTATTATAGACAGTGATGGGACAATGGGGATTATTAAAGACAGTGAGGGACAGTGAGGATTATTATAGACAGTGAGGGACAATGGGGATTATTATACACAGTGATGAGACAATGGGGATTATTATAGACAGTGATGGGACAATGTGGATTATTATAGACAGTGATGAGACAATGGGGATTATTATAGACAGTGATGAGACAATGAGGATTATTATCGACAGTGATGAGACAATGGGGATTATTATAGACAGTAATGGGACAATGGGGATTATTATAGACAGTGATGGGACAATGGGGATTATTATAGACAGTGATGAGACAATGGGGATTATTATAGACAGTGATGGGACAATGGGGATTATTATAGACAGTGATGAGACAATGGGGATTATTATATACAGTGATGAGACAATGGGGATTATTATAGACAGTGATGGGACAATGGGGATTATTATAGACAGTGATGATACAATGGGAATTATTATAGACAGTGATGGGACAATGAGGATTATTATAGGCAGTGATGGGACAATGGAGATTATTATAGACAGTGATGGGACAATGGGGATTATTATAGACAGTATGGGACAATGGGGATTATTATAGACAGTGATGGGACAATGGGGATTATTATAGACAGTGATGGGACAATGGGGATTATTATAGACAGTGATGAGACAATGGGGATTATGATAGACAGTGAGGGACAATGGGGATTATTATAGACAGTGATGGGACAATGGGGATTATTATAGACAGTGAGGGACAATGGGGATTATTGTAGTCAGTGATGGGACAATGGGGATTATTATAGACAGTGATGGGACAGTGGGGATTATTATAGACAGTGATGGGACAATGGGGATTATTATAGACAGTGAGGGACAATGGGGGTTATTATAGACAGTGATGAGGCAATGGGGATAATTATAGACAGTGTTGAGACAATGGGGATTATTATAGACAGTGATGGGACAATGGGGATAATTATGGACAGTGATGGGACAATGGGGATTATTATAGACAGTGTTGAGACAATGGGGATTATTATAGACAGTGATGGGACAATGGGGATAAATATAGACAGTGATGGGACAATGGGGATTATTATAGACAGTGATGGGACAATGGGGATTATTATAGACAGTGATGGGACAATTGGGATTATTATAGACAGTGAGGGACAATGGGGATTATGATAGACAGTGAGGGACAATGGGGATTATTATAGACAGTGATGGGACAATGTGGATTATTATAGACAGTGATGGGACAATGAGGATTATTTCAGACAGTGATGGGACAATGGGGATTATTATAGACAGTGAGGGACAATGGGGATTATTATAGACAGTGATGAGACAATGGGGATTATTATAGACAGTGATGAGACAATGAGGATTATTATAGACAGTGATGGGACAATGAGGATTATTATAGACAGTGATGGGACAATGGGGATTATTATAGACAGTGATGAGACAATGGGGATTATTATAGACAGTGATGAGACAATGAGGATTATTATAGACAGTGATGAGACAATGGGTATTATTATAGACAGTGATGAGACAATGGGGATTATTATAGACAGTGATGAGACAATGGGGATTATTATAGACAGTGAGGGACAATGGGGATTATTATAGAGAAAGATGAGACAATGGGGATTATTATAGACAGTGATGGGACAATGGGGATTATTATAGACAGTGATGAGACAATGAGGATTATTATAGACAGTGATGGGACAATGGGGATTATTATAGACAGTGAAGGGACAATGAGGATTATGAAAGACAGTGATGAGACAATGGGGATTATTATCGACAGTGATGAGACAATGAGGATTATTATAGACAGTGAGGGACAATAAGGGGATTATTATATACAGTGATGAGACAATGGGGATTATTATGGACAGTGATGAGACAATGGGGATTATTATAGACAGTGATGGGACAATGGGGATTATTATAGACAGTGAGGGACAATGGGGATTATTATAGACAGTGATGGGACAATGAGGATTATTATAGACAGTGATGAGACAATGGGGATTATTATAGACAGTGATGGGACAATGGGCATTATTATAGAAATTGAGGGACAATTGGGATTATTATAGACAGTGATGAGACAATGAGGCATTATTAAAGACATTGAGGGACAATGGGGATTATTATAGACAGTGATGGGACAATGGGGATTATTATAGACAGTGATGGGACAATGGGGATTATTAGAGACAGTGATGAGACAATGGGGATTATTATAGACAGTGATGGGACAATGGGGATTATTATAGACAGTGATGAGACAATGGGGATTATTATAGACAGTGATGATACAATGGGAATTATGATAGCCAGTGATGGGACAATGAGGATTATTATAGGCTGTGATAGGACAATAGGTATTATTATAGACAGTGATGGGACAATGGGGATTATTATAGACAGTGATGAGACAATGGGGATTATTATAGACAGTGATGGGACCATGGGGATTATTATAGACAGTGATGGGACAATGGGGATTATTATAGACAGTGATGGGACAATGGGGATTATTATAGACAGTGAGGGACAATGGGGAGTATTATAGTCAGTGATGGGACAATGGGGATTATTATAGACAGTGATGAGACAATGGGGATAATTATAGATAGTGTTGAGACAATGGGGATTATTATAGACAGTGATGGGACAATGGGGATTATTATAGACAGTGATGGGACAATGGGGATTATTATGGTCAGTGATGGGACAATGGGGATTATTATGGTCAGTGATGGGACAATGGGGATTATTATAGACAGTGATGGGACAATGGGGATTATTATAGACAGTGAGGGACAATGGGGATTATGATAGACAGTGAGGGACAATGAGGATTATTATAGACAGTGATGGGACAATGGGGATTATTATAGACAGTGATGGGACAATGAGGATTATTATAGACAGTGATGGGACAATGGGGATTATTATAGATAGTGCGGGACAATGGGGATTATTATAGACGGTGATGAGACAATGGGGATTATTATAGACAGTGATGAGACAATGAGCATTATTATAGACAGTGATGAGACAATGGGGATTATTATATACCGTGATGGGACAATGGGGATTATTATAGACAGTGAAGAGACAATGGGGATTATTATAGACAGTGATGAGACAATGAGGATTATTATAGACAGTGATGGGACAATGAGGATTATTATAGACAGTGATGGGACAATGGGGATTATTATAGACAGTGATGAGACAATGGGGATTATTATAGACAGTGATGAGAAAATGGGTATTATTATAGACAGTGAGGGACAATGGGGATTATTATAGACAGTGATGAGACAGTGGGGATTATTATAGACAGTGATGAGACAATTGGGATTATTATAGACAGTGAGGGACAATGGGGATTATTATAGACAGTGATGAGACAATGGGGATTATTATAGACAGTGATCGGACAATTAGGATTATTATAGACAGTGATGGGACAATGGGGATTATTATAGACAGTGATGGGACAATGGGGATTATTATAGACAATGATGAGACAATGAGGATTATTATAGACAGTGATGAGACAATGAGGATTATTATAGACAGTTTTGAGACAATGAGGATTATTAAAGACACGGATGAGACAATGGGGATTATTATATACAGTGAGGGGACAATGTGGGATTATTATAGACAGTGAGGGACAATGGGGATTATTATAGACAGTGATGAGACAATGGGGATTATTATAGACAGTGATGAGACAATGGGGATTATTATATACAGTGATGGGACAATGGGGATTATTATAGGCAGTGAAGAGACAATGGGGATTATTATAGACAGTGATGAGACAATGGGGATTATTATAGACACTGATGAGACAATGAGGATTATTATAGACAGTGATGAGACAATGAGGATTATTATAGACAGTGATGAGACAATGAGGATTATTATAGACAGTGATGAGACAATGGGGATTATTATAGACAGTGAGGGACAATGGGGATTATTATAGACAGTGATGGGACAATGGGGATTATTATAGACAGTGATGGGACAATGGGGATTATTATAGACAGTGATGAGACAATGAGGATTATTATAGACAGTGATGGGACAATGGGAATTATTATAGACATTGATGGGACAATGAGGATTATTATAGACAGTGATGAGACAATGGGGAGTATTATAGACAGTGATGAGACAATGGGGATTATTATAGACAGTGAGGGACAATGGGGATTATTATAGACAGTGATGGGACAATGGGGATTATTAGAGACAGTGATGCGACAAAGGGGATTATTATAGACAGTGATGGGACAATGGGGATTATTATAGACAGTGATGGGACAATAGGGATTATTATAGACAGTGATGGGACAATGGGGATTATTAGAGACAGTGATGGGACAATGGGGATTATTATATACAGTGATGGGACAATGGGGATTATTATAGACAGTGAGGGACAATGGGGATTATTATAGACAGTGATGGGACAATGGGGATTATTAGAGACAGTGATGCGACAAAGGGGATTATTATAGACAGTGAGGGACAATGGGGATTATGATCGACAGTGATGAGACAATGGGGATTAATATAGACAGTGATGAGACAATGAGGATTATTACAGACAGTGATGGGACAATGGGGATTATTAAAGACAGTGAGGGACAATGGGGATTATGATCGACAGTGATGAGACAATGGGGATTAATATAGACAGTGATGAGACAATGAGGATTATTAAAGACAGTGAGGGACAGTGGGGATTATTATAGACAGTGAGGGACAATGGGGATTATTATAGACAGTGATGAGACAATGGGGATTATTTTAGACAGTGATGGGACAATGTGGATTATTTTTGACAGTGATGAGACATTGGGGATTATTATAGACAGTGAGGGACAATGGGGATTATTATAGACAGTGATGGGACAATGGGGATTATTATAGACAGTGATGGGACAATGGGGATTATTATAGACAGTGATGGGACAATGGGGATTATTATAGACAGTGATGGGACAATGGGGATTATTATAGACAGTGATGGGACAATGGGGATTATTATAGACAGTGATGGGACAAAGGGGATTATTATAGACAGTGATGGGACAATGGGGATTATTATAGACAGTGATGGGACAATGGGGATTATAATAGACAGTGATGGGACAATGGGGATTATTATAGACAGTGATGAGATAATGGGGATTATTATAGACAGTGATGGGACAAAGGGGATTATTATAGACAGTGATGGGACAATGGCGATTATTAGAGACAGTGATGAAACAATGGGGATTATAATAGACAGTGATGAGACAATGAGGATTATTATAGACAGTGATGGGACAATGGGGATTATTAAAGACAGTGAGGGACAATGGGGATTATTATAGACAGTGATGAGACAATGGGGATTGTTATAGACAGTGAAGGGACAATGGGGATTATTAAAGACAGTGAGGGACAGTGGGGATTATTATAGACAGTGAGGGACAATGGGGATTATTATAGACATTGATGAGACAATGGGGATTATTATAGACAGTGATGGGACAATGGGGATTATTATACAGTGATGAGACAATGGGGATTATTATACAGTGATGAGACAATGGGGATTATTATAGACAGTGATGGGACAAAAGGCATTATTATAGAAATTGAGGGACAATTGGGATTATTATAGACAGTGATGAGACAATGAGGGATTATTAAAGACATTGAGGGACAATGGGGATTATTATAGACAGTGATGGGACAATGGGGATTATTATAGACAGTGATGGGACAATGGGGATTATTATAGACAGTGATGAGACAATGGGGATTATTATAGACAGTGATGAGACAATGAGGATTATTATAGACAGTGATGAGACAATGGGTATTATTATAGACAGTGATGAGACAATGGGGATTATTATAGACAGTGATGAGACAATGGGGATTATTATAGACAGTGAGGGACAATGGGGATTATTATAGAGAAAGATGAGACAATGGGGATTATTATAGACAGTGATGGGACAATGGGGATTATTATAGACAGTGATGAGACAATGAGGATTATTATAGACAGTGATGGGACAATGGGGATTATTATAGACAGTGAAGGGACAATGAGGATTATGAAAGACAGTGATGAGACAATGGGGATTATTATCGACAGTGATGAGACAATGAGGATTATTATAGACAGTGAGGGACAATAAGGGGATTATTATATACAGTGATGAGACAATGGGGATTATTATGGACAGTGATGAGACAATGGGGATTATTATAGACAGTGATGGGACAATGGGGATTATTATAGACAGTGAGGGACAATGGGGATTATTATAGACAGTGATGGGACAATGAGGATTATTATAGACAGTGATGAGACAATGGGGATTATTATAGACAGTGATGGGACAATGGGCATTATTATAGAAATTGAGGGACAATTGGGATTATTATAGACAGTGATGAGACAATGAGGCATTATTAAAGACATTGAGGGACAATGGGGATTATTATAGACAGTGATGGGACAATGGGGATTATTATAGACAGTGATGGGACAATGGGGATTATTAGAGACAGTGATGAGACAATGGGGATTATTATAGACAGTGATGGGACAATGGGGATTATTATAGACAGTGATGAGACAATGGGGATTATTATAGACAGTGATGATACAATGGGAATTATGATAGCCAGTGATGGGACAATGAGGATTATTATAGGCTGTGATAGGACAATAGGTATTATTATAGACAGTGATGGGACAATGGGGATTATTATAGACAGTGATGAGACAATGGGGATTATTATAGACAGTGATGGGACCATGGGGATTATTATAGACAGTGATGGGACAATGGGGATTATTATAGACAGTGATGGGACAATGGGGATTATTATAGACAGTGAGGGACAATGGGGAGTATTATAGTCAGTGATGGGACAATGGGGATTATTATAGACAGTGATGAGACAATGGGGATAATTATAGATAGTGTTGAGACAATGGGGATTATTATAGACAGTGATGGGACAATGGGGATTATTATAGACAGTGATGGGACAATGGGGATTATTATGGTCAGTGATGGGACAATGGGGATTATTATAGACAGTGATGGGACAATGGGGATTATTATAGACAGTGAGGGACAATGGGGATTATGATAGACAGTGAGGGACAATGAGGATTATTATAGACAGTGATGGGACAATGGGGATTATTATAGACAGTGATGGGACAATGAGGATTATTATAGACAGTGATGGGACAATGGGGATTATTATAGATAGTGCGGGACAATGGGGATTATTATAGACAGTGATGAGACAATGGGGATTATTATAGACAGTGATGAGACAATGAGCATTATTATAGACAGTGATGAGACAATGGGGATTATTATATACCGTGATGGGACAATGGGGATTATTATAGACAGTGAAGAGACAATGGGGATTATTATAGACAGTGATGAGACAATGAGGATTATTATAGACAGTGATGGGACAATGAGGATTATTATAGACAGTGATGGGACAATGGGGATTAAAATAGACAGTGATGAGACAATGGGGATTATTATAGACAGTGATGAGAAAATGAGGATTATTATAGACAGTGATGAGACAATGGGTATTATTATAGACAGTGAGGGACAATGGGGATTATTATAGACAGTGATGAGACAGTGGGGATTATTATAGACAGTGATGAGACAATTGGGATTATTATAGACAGTGAGGGACAATGGGGATTATTATAGACAGTGATGAGACAATGGGGATTATTATAGACAGTGATCGGACAATTAGGATTATTATAGACAGTGATGGGACAATGGGGATTATTATAGACAGTGATGGGACAATGGGGATTATTATAGACAATGATGAGACAATGAGGATTATTATAGACAGTGATGAGACAATGAGGATTATTATAGACAGTTTTGAGACAATGAGGATTATTAAAGACACGGATGAGACAATGGGGATTATTATATACAGTGAGGGGACAATGTGGGATTATTATAGACAGTGAGGGACAATGGGGATTATTATAGACAGTGATGAGACAATGGGGATTATTATAGACAGTGATGAGACAATGGGGATTATTATATACAGTGATGGGACAATGGGGATTATTATAGGCAGTGAAGAGACAATGGGGATTATTATAGACAGTGATGAGACAATGGGGATTATTATAGACACTGATGAGACAATGAGGATTATTATAGACAGTGATGAGACAATGAGGATTATTATAGACAGTGATGAGACAATGAGGATTATTATAGACAGTGATGAGACAATGGGGATTATTATAGACAGTGAGGGACAATGGGGATTATTATAGACAGTGATGGGACAATGGGGATTATTATAGACAGTGATGGGACAATGGGGATTATTATAGACAGTGATGAGACAATGAGGATTATTATAGACAGTGATGGGACAATGGGAATTATTATAGACATTGATGGGACAATGAGGATTATTATAGACAGTGATGAGACAATGGGGAGTATTATAGACAGTGATGAGACAATGGGGATTATTATAGACAGTGAGGGACAATGGGGATTATTATAGACAGTGATGGGACAATGGGGATTATTAGAGACAGTGATGCGACAAAGGGGATTATTATAGACAGTGATGGGACAATGGGGATTATTATAGACAGTGATGGGACAATAGGGATTATTATAGACAGTGATGGGACAATGGGGATTATTAGAGACAGTGATGGGACAATGGGGATTATTATATACAGTGATGGGACAATGGGGATTATTATAGACAGTGAGGGACAATGGGGATTATTATAGACAGTGATGGGACAATGGGGATTATTAGAGACAGTGATGCGACAAAGGGGATTATTATAGACAGTGAGGGACAATGGGGATTATGATCGACAGTGATGAGACAATGGGGATTAATATAGACAGTGATGAGACAATGAGGATTATTACAGACAGTGATGGGACAATGGGGATTATTAAAGACAGTGAGGGACAATGGGGATTATGATCGACAGTGATGAGACAATGGGGATTAATATAGACAGTGATGAGACAATGAGGATTATTAAAAACAGTGAGGGACAGTGGGGATTATTATAGACAGTGAGGGACAATGGGGATTATTATAGACAGTGATGAGACAATGGGGATTATTTTAGACAGTGATGGGACAATGTGGATTATTTTTGACAGTGATGAGACATTGGGGATTATTATAGACAGTGAGGGACAATGGGGATTATTATAGACAGTGATGGGACAATGGGGATTATTATAGACAGTGATGGGACAATGGGGATTATTATAGACAGTGATGGGACAATGGGGATTATTATAGACAGTGATGGGACAATGGGGATTATTATAGACAGTGATGGGACAATGGGGATTATTATAGACAGTGATGGGACAAAGGGGATTATTATAGACAGTGATGGGACAATGGGGATTATTATAGACAGTGATGGGACAATGGGGATTATAATAGACAGTGATGGGACAATGGGGATTATTATAGACAGTGATGAGATAATGGGGATTATTATAGACAGTGATGGGACAAAGGGGATTATTATAGACAGTGATGGGACAATGGCGATTATTAGAGACAGTGATGAAACAATGGGGATTATAATTGACAGTGATGAGACAATGAGGATTATTATAGACAGTGATGGGACAATGGGGATTATTAAAGACAGTGAGGGACAATGGGGATTATTATAGACAGTGATGAGACAATGGGGATTGTTATAGACAGTGAAGGGACAATGGGGATTATTAAAGACAGTGAGGGACAGTGGGGATTATTATAGACAGTGAGGGACAATGGGGATTATTATAGACATTGATGAGACAATGGGGATTATTATAGACAGTGATGGGACAATGGGGATTATTATACAGTGATGAGACAATGGGGATTATTATACAGTGATGAGACAATGGGGATTATTATAGACAGTGATGGGACAAAAGGCATTATTATAGAAATTGAGGGACAATTGGGATTATTATAGACAGTGATGAGACAATGAGGGATTATTAAAGACATTGAGGGACAATGGGGATTATTATAGACAGTGATGGGACAATGGGTATTATTATAGACAGTGATGGGACAATGGGGATTATTAGAGACAGTGATGAGACAATGGGGATTATTATAGACAGTGATGGGACAATGGGGATTATTAGAGACAGTGATGGGACAATGGGGATTATTATAGTCAGTGATGATACAATGGGAATTATGATAGACAGTGATGGGACAATGAGGATTATTATAGGCTGTGATAGGACAATGGGTATTATTATAGACAGTGATGGGACAATGGGGATTATTATAGACAGTGATGAGACAATGGGGATTATTATAGACAGTGATGGGACCATGGGGATTATTTTCGACAGTGATGGGACAATGGGGATTATTATAGACAGTGATGGGACAATGGGGATTATTATAGACAGTGAGGGACAATGGGGTGTATTATAGTCAGTGATGGGACAATGGGTATTATTATAGACAGTGATGAGACAATGGGGATAATTATAGATAGTGTTGAGACAATGGAGATTATTATAGACAGTGATGGGACAATGGGGATTATTATAGACAGTGATGGGACAATGGGGATTATTATAGACAGTGATGGGACAATGGGGATTATTATGGTCAGTGATGGGACAATGGGGATTATTATAGACAGTGATGGGACAATGGGGATTATTATAGACAGTGAGGGACAATGCGGATTATGATAGACAGTGAGGGACAATGAGGATTATTATAGACAGTGATGGGACAATGGGGATTATTATAGACAGTGATGGGACAATGAGGATTATTATAGACAGTGATGGGACAATGGGGATTATTATAGATAGTGCGGGACAATGTGGATTATTATAGACAGTGATGAGACAATGGGGATTATTATAGACAGTGATGAGACAATGAGGATTATTATAGACAGTGATGAGACAATGGGGATTATTATATACCGTGATGGGACAATGGGGATTATTATAGACAGTGAAGAGACAATGGGGATTATTATAGACAGTGATGAGACAATGGGGATTATTATAGACAGTGATGTGACAATGAGGATTATTATAGACAGTGATGGGACAATGGGGATTATTATAGACAGTGATGAGACAATGGGGATTATTATAGACAGTGATGAGAAAATGAGGATCATTATAGACAGTGATGAGACAATGGGTATTATTATAAACAGTGAGGGACAATGGGGATTATTATAGACAGTGATGAGACAGTGGGGATTATTATAGACAGTGAGGGACAATTGGGATTATTATAGACAGTGATGAGACAATGGGGATTATTATAGACAGTGATAGGACAATGAGGATTATTATAGACAGTGATGGGACAATGGGGATTATTATAGACAGCGATGGGACAATGGGGATTATTATAGACAATGATGAGACAATGAGGATTATTATAGACAGTGATGAGACAATGGGGATTATTATAGACAGTGATGAGACAATGGGGATTATTATATACAGTGATGGGACAATGGGGATTATTATAGGCAGTGAAGAGACAATGGGGATTATTATAGACAGTAATGAGACAATGGGGATTATTATAGACAGTGATGAGACAATGAGGATTATTATAGACAGTGATGAGACAATGAGGATTATTATAGACAGTGATGAGACAATGGGGATTATTATAGACAGTGAGGGACAATGCGGATTATTATAGACAGTGATGGGACAATGGGAATTATTATAGACATTGATGGGACAATGAGGATTATTATAGACAGTGATGAGACAATGGGGATTATTATAGACAGTGATGAGACAATGGGGATTATTATAGACAGTGAGGGACAATGGGGATTATTATAGACAGTGATGGGACAATGGGGATTATTAGAGACAGTGATGAAACAATGGGGATTATTATAGACAGTGATGTGACAATGAGGATTATTATAGACAGTGATGGGACAATGGGGATTATTAAAGACAGTGAGGGACAATGGGGATTATTATCGACAGTGATGAGACAATGGGGATTATTATAGACAGTGATGAGACAATGAGGATTATTAAAGACAGTGAGGGAGAGTGGGGATTATTATAGACAGTGAGGGACAATGGGGATTATTATAGACAGTGATGAGACAATGGGGATTATTTTAGACAGTGCTGGGACAATGTGGATTATTATAGACAGTGATGAGACAATGGGGATTATTATAGACAGTGATGAGACAATGGGGATTATTATAGACAGTGAGGGACAATGGGGATTATTATAGACAGTGATGGGACAATGGGGATTATTAGAGACAGTGATGGGACAAAGGGGATTATTATAGACAGTGATGGGACAATGGCGATTATTAGAGACAGTGATGAGACAATGAGGATTATTATAGACAGTGATGGGACAATGGGGATTATTAAAGACAGTGAGGGACAATGGGGATTATTATAGACAGTGATGAGACAATGGGGATTATTATAGACAGTGATGAGAAAATGAGGATTATTATAGACAGTGATGAGACAATGGGTATTATTATAGACAGTGAGGGACAATGGGGATTATTATAGACAGTGATGAGACAGTGGGGATTATTATAGACAGTGAGGGACAATGGGGATTATTATAGACAGTGATGAGACAATGGGGATTATTATAGACAGTGATAGAACAATGAGGATTATTATAGACAGTGATGGGACAATGGGGATTATTATAGACAGTGATGGGACAATGGGGATTATTATAGACAATGATGAGACAATGAGGATTACTATAGACAGTGATGAGACAATGAGGATTATTATAGACAGTTTTGAGACAATGAGGATTATTAAAGACTCGGATGAGACAATGGGGATTATTATATACAGTGATGGGACAATGTGGGATTATTATAGACAGTGAGGAGACAATGAGGATTATTATAGACAGTGATGAGACAATGGGGATTATTATAGACAGTGATGAGACAATGGGGATTATTATATACAGTGATGGGACAATGGGGATTATTATAGGCAGTGAAGAGACAATGGGGATTATTATAGACAGTAATGAGACAATGGGGATTATTATAGACAGTGATGAGACAATGAGGATTATTATAGACAGTGATGAAACAATGAGGATTATTATAGACAGTGATGAGACAATGGGGATTATTATAGACAGTGAGGGACAATGCGGATTATTATAGACAGTGATGAGACAATGGGGATTATTATAGACAGTGATGGGACAATGGGGATTATTATAGACAGTGATGAGACAATGAGGATTATTATAGACAGTGATGGGACAATGGGAATTATTATAGACATTGATGGGACAATGAGGATTATTATAGACAGTGATGAGACAATGGGGATTATTATAGACAGTGATGAGACAATGGGGATTATTATAGACAGTGAGGGACAATGGGGATTATTATAGACAGTGATGGGACAATGGGGATTATTAGAGACAGTGATGAAACAATGGGGATTATTATAGACAGTGATGAGACAATGAGGATTATTATAGACAGTGATGGGACAATGGGGATTATTAAAGACAGTGAGGGACAATGGGGATTATGATCGACAGTGATGAGACAATGGGGATTATTATAGACAGTGATGAGACAATGAGGATTATTAAAGACAGTGAGGGACAGTGGGGATTATTATAGACAGTGAGGGACAATGGGGATTATTATAGACAGTGATGAGACAATGGGGATTATTTTAGACAGTGATGGGACAATGTGGATTATTATAGACAGTGATGAGACAATGGGGATTATTATAGACAGTGATGAGACAATGGGGATTATTATAGACAGTGAGGGACAATGGGGATTATTATAGACAGTGATGGGACAATGGGGATTATTAGAGACAGTGATGGGACAAAGGGGATTATTATAGACAGTGATGGGACAATGGCGATTATTAGAGACAGTGATGAAACAATGGGGATTATAATAGACAGTGATGAGACAATGAGGATAATTATAGACAGTGATGGGACAATGGGGATTATTAAAGACAGTGAGGGACAATGGGGATTATTATAGACAGTGATGAGACAATGGGGATTATTATAGACAGTGAAGGGACAATGGGGATTATTAAAGACAGTGAGGGACAGTGGGGATTATTATAGACAGTGAGGGACAATGGGGATTATTATAGACATTGATGAGACAATGGGGATTATTATAGACAGTGATGGGACAATGGGGATTATTATACAGTGATGAGACAATGGGGATTATTATACAGTGATGAGACAATGGGGATTATTATAGACAGTGATGGGACAAAAGGCATTATTATAGAAATTGAGGGACAATTGGGATTATTATAGACAGTGATGAGACAATGAGGAATTATTAGAGACATTGAGGGACAATGGGGATTATTATAGACAGTGATGGGACAATGGGGATTATTATAGACAGTGATGGGACAATGGGGATTATTAGAGACAGTGATGAGACAATGGGGATTATTATAGACAGTGATGGGACAATGGGGATTATTATAGACAGTGATGGGACAATGGGGATTATTATAGTCAATGATGATACAATGGGAATTATGATAGACAGTGATGGGACAATGAGGATTATTATAGGCTGTGATAGGACAATGGGTATTATTATAGACAGTGATGGGACAATGGGGATTATTATAGACAGTGATGAGACAATGGGGATTATTATAGACAGTGATGGGACCATGGGGATTATTTTCGACAGTGATGGGACAATGGGGATTATTATAGACAGTGATGGGACAATGGGGATTATTATAGACAGTGAGGGACACTGGGGAGTATTATCGTCAGTGATGGGACAATGGGGATTATTATAGACAGTGATGAGACAATGGGGATAATTATAGATAGTGTTGAGACAATGGAGATTATTATAGACAGTGATGGGACAATGGGGATTATTATAGACAGTGATGGGACAATGGGGATTATTATAGACAGTGATGGGACAATGGGGATTATTATGGTCAGTGATGGGACAATGGGGATTATTATAGACAGTGATGGGACAATGGGGATTATTATAGACAGTGAGGGACAATGGGGTTTATGATAGACAGTGAGGGACAATGAGGATTATTATAGACAGTGATGGGACAATGGGGATTATTATAGACAGTGATGGGACAATGAGGATTATTATAGACAGTGATGGGACAATGGGGATTATTATAGATAGTGCGGGACAATGTGGATTATTATAGACAGTGATGAGACAATGGGGATTATTATAGACAGTGATGAGACAATGAGGATTATTATAGACAGTGATGAGACAATGGGGATTATTATATACCGTGATGGGACAATGGGGATTATTATAGACAGTGAAGAGACAATGGGGATTATTATAGACAGTGATGAGACAATGGGGATTATTATAGACAGTGATGTGACAATGAGGATTATTATAGACAGTGATGGGACAATGGGGATTATTATAGACAGTGATGAGACAATGGGGATTATTATAGACAGTGATGAGAAAATGAGGATTATTATAGACAGTGATGAGACAATGGGTTTTATTATAGACAGTGAGGGACAATGGGGATTATTATAGACAGTGATGAGACAGTGGGGATTATTATAGACAGTGAGGGACAATGGGGATTATTATAGACAGTGATGAGACAATGGGGATTATTATAGACAGTGATGAGACAATGAGGATTATTATAGACAGTTTTGAGACAATGAGGATTATTAAAGACACGGATGAGACAATGGGGATTATTATATACAGTGATGGGACAATGTGGGATTATTATAGACAGTGAGGAGACAATGAGGATTATTATAGACAGTGATGAGACAATGGGGATTATTATAGACAGTGATGAGACAATGGGGATTATTATATGCAGTGATGGGACAATGGGGATTATTATAGGCAGTGAAGAGACAATGGGGATTATTATAGACAGTAATGAGACAATGGGGATTATTAGAGACAGTGATGAGACAATGAGGATTATTATAGACAGTGATGAGACAATGAGGATTATTATAGACAGTGATGAGACAATGGGGATTATTATAGACAGTGAGGGACAATGGGGATTATTATAGACAGTGATGAGACAATGGGGATTATTATAGACAGTGATGGGACAATGGGGATTATTATAGACAGTGATGAGACAATGAGGATTATTATAGACAGTGATGGGACAATGGGAATTATTATAGACATTGATGGGACAATGAGGATTATTATAGACAGTGATGAGACAATGGGGATTATTATAGACAGTGATGAGACAATGGGGATTATTATAGACAGTGAGGGACAATGGGGATTATTATAGACAGTGATGGGACAATGGGGATTATTAGAGACAGTGATGAGACAATGGGGATTATTATAGACACTGATGAGACAATGAGGATTATTATAGACAGTGATGAGACAATGAGGATTATTATAGACAGTGATGAGACAATGAGGATTATTATAGACAGTGATGAGACAATGGGGATTATTATAGACAGTGAGGGACAATGGGGATTATTATAGACAGTGAGGGACAATGGGGATTATTATAGACAGTGATGAGACAATGGGGATTATTATAGACAGTGATGAGACAATGGGGATTATTATATACAGTGATGGGACAATGGGGATTATTATAGGCAGTGAAGAGACAATGGGGATTATTATAGACAGTGATGAGACAATGGGGATTATTATAGACACTGATGAGACAATGAGGATTATTATAGACAGTGATGAGACAATGAGGATTATTATAGACAGTGATGAGACAATGAGGATTATTATAGACAGTGATGAGACAATGGGGATTATTATAGACAGTGAGGGACAATGGGGATTATTATAGACAGTGATGGGACAATGGGGATTATTATAGACAGTGATGGGACAATGGGGATTATTATAGACAGTGATGAGACAATGAGGATTATTATAGACAGTGATGGGACAATGGGAATTATTATAGACATTGATGGGACAATGAGGATTATTATAGACAGTGATGAGACAATGGGGAGTATTATAGACAGTGATGAGACAATGGGGATTATTATAGACAGTGAGGGACAATGGGGATTATTATAGACAGTGATGGGACAATGGGGATTATTAGAGACAGTGATGCGACAAAGGGAATTATTATAGACAGTGATGGGACAATGGGGATTATTATAGACAGTGATGGGACAATAGGGATTATTATAGACAGTGATGGGACAATGGGGATTATTAGAGACAGTGATGGGACAATGGGGATTATTATATACAGTGATGGGACAATGGGGATTATTATAGACAGTGAGGGACAATGGGGATTATTATAGACAGTGATGGGACAATGAGGATTATTAGAGACAGTGATGCGACAAAGGGGATTATTATAGACAGTGAGGGACAATGGGGATTATGATCGACAGTGATGAGACAATGGGGATTAATATAGACAGTGATGAGACAATGAGGATTATTACAGACAGTGATGGGACAATGGGGATTATTAAAGACAGTGAGGGACAATGGGGATTATGATCGACAGTGATGAGACAACGGGGATTAATATAGACAGTGATGAGACAATGAGGATTATTAAAGACAGTGAGGGACAGTGGGGATTATTATAGACAGTGAGGGACAATGGGGATTATTATAGACAGTGATGAGACAATGGGGATTATTTTAGACAGTGATGGGACAATGTGGATTATTTTTGACAGTGATGAGACATTGGGGATTATTATAGACAGTGAGGGACAATGGGGATTATTATAGACAGTGATGGGACAATGGGGATTATTATAGACAGTGATGGGACAATGGGGATTATTATAGACAGTGATGGGACAATGGGGATTATTATAGACAGTGATGGGACAATGGGGATTATTATAGACAGTGATGGGACAATGGGGATTATTATAGACAGTGATGGGACAAAGGGGATTATTATAGACAGTGATGGGACAATGGGGATTATTATAGACAGTGATGGGACAATGGGGATTATAATAGACAGTGATGGGACAATGGGGATTATTATAGACAGTGATGAGATAATGGGGATTATTATAGACAGTGATGGGACAAAGGGGATTATTATAGACAGTGATGGGACAATGGCGATTATTAGAGACAGTGATGAAACAATGGGGATTATAATAGACAGTGATGAGACAATGAGGATTATTATAGACAGTGATGGGACAATGGGGATTATTAAAGACAGTGAGGGACAATGGGGATTATTATAGACAGTGATGAGACAATGGGGATTGTTATAGACAGTGAAGGGACAATGGGGATTATTAAAGACAGTGAGGGACAGTGGGGATTATTATAGACAGTGAGGGACAATGGGGATTATTATAGACATTGATGAGACAATGGGGATTATTATAGACAGTGATGGGACAATGGGGATTATTATACAGTGATGAGACAATGGGGATTATTATACAGTGATGAGACAATGGGGATTATTATAGACAGTGATGGGACAAAAGGCATTATTATAGAAATTGAGGGACAATTGGGATTATTATAGACAGTGATGAGACAATGAGGGATTATTAAAGACATTGAGGGACAATGGGGATTATTATAGACAGTGATGGGACAATGGGGATTATTATAGACAGTGATGGGACAATGGGGATTATTATAGACAGTGATGAGACAATGGGGATTATTATAGACAGTGATGAGACAATGAGGATTATTATAGACAGTGATGAGACAATGGGTATTATTATAGACAGTGATGAGACAATGGGAATTATTATAGACAGTGATGAGACAATGGGGATTATTATAGACAGTGAGGGACAATGGGGATTATTATAGAGAAAGATGAGACAATGGGGATTATTATAGACAGTGATGGGACAATGGGGATTATTATAGACAGTGATGAGACAATGAGGATTATTATAGACAGTGATGGGACAATGGGGATTATTATAGACAGTGAAGGGACAATGAGGATTATGAAAGACAGTGATGAGACAATGGGGATTATTATCGACAGTGATGAGACAATGAGGATTATTATAGACAGTGAGGGACAATGGGGATTGTTATAGACAGTGAAGGGACAATGGGGATTATTAAAGACAGTGAGGGACAGTGGGGATTATTATAGACAGTGAGGGACAATGGGGATTATTATAGACATTGATGAGACAATGGGGATTATTATAGACAGTGATGGGACAATGGGGATTATTATACAGTGATGAGACAATGGGGATTATTATACAGTGATGAGACAATGGGGATTATTATAGACAGTGATGGGACAAAAGGCATTATTATAGAAATTGAGGGACAATTGGGATTATTATAGACAGTGATGAGACAATGAGGGATTATTAAAGACATTGAGGGACAATGGGGATTATTATAGACAGTGATGGGACAATGGGGATTATTATAGACAGTGATGGGACAATGGGGATTATTATAGACAGTGATGAGACAATGGGGATTATTATAGACAGTGATGAGACAATGAGGATTATTATAGACAGTGATGAGACAATGGGTATTATTATAGACAGTGATGAGACAATGGGGATTATTATAGACAGTGATGAGACAATGGGGATTATTATAGACAGTGAGGGACAATGGGGATTATTATAGAGAAAGATGAGACAATGGGGATTATTATAGACAGTGATGGGACAATGGGGATTATTATAGACAGTGATGAGACAATGAGGATTATTATAGACAGTGATGGGACAATGGGGATTATTATAGACAGTGAAGGGACAATGAGGATTATGAAAGACAGTGATGAGACAATGGGGATTATTATCGACAGTGATGAGACAATGAGGATTATTATAGACAGTGAGGGACAATAAGGGGATTATTATATACAGTGATGAGACAATGGGGATTATTATGGACAGTGATGAGACAATGGGGATTATTATAGACAGTGATGGGACAATGGGGATTATTATAGACAGTGAGGGACAATGGGGATTATTATAGACAGTGATGGGACAATGAGGATTATTATAGACAGTGATGAGACAATGGGGATTATTATAGACAGTGATGGGACAATGGGCATTATTATAGAAATTGAGGGACAATTGGGATTATTATAGACAGTGATGAGACAATGAGGCATTATTAAAGACATTGAGGGACAATGGGGATTATTATAGACAGTGATGGGACAATGGGGATTATTATAGACAGTGATGGGACAATGGGGATTATTAGAGACAGTGATGAGACAATGGGGATTATTATAGACAGTGATGGGACAATGGGGATTATTATAGACAGTGATGAGACAATGGGGATTATTATAGACAGTGATGATACAATGGGAATTATGATAGCCAGTGATGGGACAATGAGGATTATTATAGGCTGTGATAGGACAATAGGTATTATTATAGACAGTGATGGGACAATGGGGATTATTATAGACAGTGATGAGACAATGGGGATTATTATAGACAGTGATGGGACCATGGGGATTATTATAGACAGTGATGGGACAATGGGGATTATTATAGACAGTGATGGGACAATGGGGATTATTATAGACAGTGAGGGACAATGGGGAGTATTATAGTCAGTGATGGGACAATGGGGATTATTATAGACAGTGATGAGACAATGGGGATAATTATAGATAGTGTTGAGACAATGGGGATTATTATAGACAGTGATGGGACAATGGGGATTATTATAGACAGTGATGGGACAATGGGGATTATTATGGTCAGTGATGGGACAATGGGGATTATTATAGACAGTGATGGGACAATGGGGATTATTATAGACAGTGAGGGACAATGGGGATTATGATAGACAGTGAGGGACAATGAGGATTATTATAGACAGTGATGGGACAATGGGGATTATTATAGACAGTGATGGGACAATGAGGATTATTATAGACAGTGATGGGACAATGGGGATTATTATAGATAGTGCGGGACAATGGGGATTATTATAGACAGTGATGAGACAATGGGGATTATTATAGACAGTGATGAGACAATGAGCATTATTATAGACAGTGATGAGACAATGGGGATTATTATATACCGTGATGGGACAATGGCGATTATTATAGACAGTGAAGAGACAATGGGGATTATTATAGACAGTGATGAGACAATGAGGATTATTATAGACAGTGATGGGACAATGAGGATTATTATAGACAGTGATGGGACAATGGGGATTATTATAGACAGTGATGAGACAATGGGGATTATTATAGACAGTGATGAGAAAATGAGGATTATTATAGACAGTGATGAGACAATGGGTATTATTATAGACAGTGAGGGACAATGGGGATTATTATAGACAGTGATGAGACAGTGGGGATTATTATAGACAGTGATGAGATAATTGGGATTATTATAGACAGTGAGGGACAATGGGGATTATTATAGACAGTGATGAGACAATGGGGATTATTATAGACAGTGATCGGACAATTAGGATTATTATAGACAGTGATGGGACAATGGGGATTATTATAGACAGTGATGGGACAATGGGGATTATTATAGACAATGATGAGACAATGAGGATTATTATAGACAGTGATGAGACAATGAGGATTATTATAGACAGTTTTGAGACAATGAGGATTATTAAAGACACGGATGAGACAATGGGGATTATTATATACAGTGAGGGGACAATGTGGGATTATTATAGACAGTGAGGGACAATGGGGATTATTATAGACAGTGATGAGACAATGGGGATTATTATAGACAGTGATGAGACAATGGGGATTATTATATACAGTGATGGGACAATGGGGATTATTTTAGGCAGTGAAGAGACAATGGGGATTATTATAGACAGTGATGAGACAATGGGGATTATTATAGACACTGATGAGACAATGAGGATTATTATAGACAGTGATGAGACAATGAGGATTATTATAGACAGTGATGAGACAATGAGGATTATTATAGACAGTGATGAGACAATGGGGATTATTATAGACAGTGAGGGACAATGGGGATTATTATAGACAGTGATGGGACAATGGGGATTATTATAGACAGTGATGGGACAATGGGGATTATTATAGACAGTGATGAGACAATGAGGATTATTATAGACAGTGATGGGACAATGGGAATTATTATAGACATTGATGGGACAATGAGGATTATTATAGACAGTGATGAGACAATGGGGAGTATTATAGACAGTGATGAGACAATGGGGATTATTATAGACAGTGAGGGACAATGGGGATTATTATAGACAGTGATGGGACAATGGGGATTATTAGAGACAGTGATGCGACAAAGGGGATTATTATAGACAGTGATGGGACAATGGGGATTATTATAGACAGTGATGGGACAATAGGGATTATTATAGACAGTGATGGGACAATGGGGATTATTAGAGACAGTGATGGGACAATGGGGATTATTATATACAGTGATGGGACAATGGGGATTATTATAGACAGTGAGGGACAATGGGGATTATTATAGACAGTGATGGGACAATGGGGATTATTAGAGACAGTGATGCGACAAAGGGGATTATTATAGACAGTGAGGGACAATGGGGATTATGATCGACAGTGATGAGACAATGGGGATTAATATAGACAGTGATGAGACAATGAGGATTATTACAGACAGTGATGGGACAATGGGGATTATTAAAGACAGTGAGGGACAATGGGGATTATGATCGACAGTGATGAGACAATGGGGATTAATATAGACAGTGATGAGACAATGAGGATTATTAAAGACAGTGAGGGACAGTGGGGATTATTATAGACAGTGAGGGACAATGGGGATTATTATAGACAGTGATGAGACAATGGGGATTATTTTAGACAGTGATGGGACAATGTGGATTATTTTTGACAGTGATGAGACATTGGGGATTATTATAGACAGTGAGGGACAATGGGGATTATTATAGACAGTGATGGGACAATGGGGATTATTATAGACAGTGATGGGACAATGGGGATTATTATAGACAGTGATGGGACAATGGGGATTATTATAGACAGTGATGGGACAATGGGGATTATTATAGACAGTGATGGGACAATGGGGATTATTATAGACAGTGATGGGACAAAGGGGATTATTATAGACAGTGATGGGACAATGGGGATTATTATAGACAGTGATGGGACAATGGGGATTATAATAGACAGTGATGGGACAATGGGGATTATTATAGACAGTGATGAGATAATGGGGATTATTATAGACAGTGATGGGACAAAGGGGATTATTATAGACAGTGATGGGACAATGGCGATTATTAGAGACAGTGATGAAACAATGGGGATTATAATAGACAGTGATGAGACAATGAGGATTATTATAGACAGTGATGGGACAATGGGGATTATTAAAGACAGTGAGGGACAATGGGGATTATTATAGACAGTGATGAGACAATGGGGATTGTTATAGACAGTGAAGGGACAATGGGGATTATTAAAGACAGTGAGGGACAGTGGGGATTATTATAGACAGTGAGGGACAATGGGGATTATTATAGACATTGATGAGACAATGGGGATTATTATAGACAGTGATGGGACAATGGGGATTATTATACAGTGATGAGACAATGGGGATTATTATACAGTGATGAGACAATGGGGATTATTATAGACAGTGATGGGACAAAAGGCATTATTTTAGAAATTGAGGGACAATTGGGATTATTATAGACAGTGATGAGACAATGAGGGATTATTAAAGACATTGAGGGACAATGGGGATTATTATAGACAGTGATGGGACAATGGGGATTATTATAGACAGTGATGGGACAATGGGGATTATTAGAGACAGTGATGAGACAATGGGGATTATTATAGACAGTGATGGGACAATGGGGATTATTAGAGACAGTGATGGGACAATGGGGATTATTATAGTCAGTGATGATACAATGGGAATTATGATAGACAGTGATGGGACAATGAGGATTATTATAGGCTGTGATAGGACAATGGGTATTATTATAGACAGTGATGGGACAATGGGGATTATTATAGACAGTGATGAGACAATGGGGATTATTATAGACAGTGATGGGACCATGGGGATTATTTTCGACAGTGATGGGACAATGGGGATTATTATAGACAGTGATGGGACAATGGGGATTATTATAGACAGTGAGGGACAATGGGGTGTATTATAGTCAGTGATGGGACAATGGGTATTATTATAGACAGTGATGAGACAATGGGGATAATTATAGATAGTGTTGAGACAATGGAGATTATTATAGACAGTGATGGGACAATGGGGATTATTATAGACAGTGATGGGACAATGGGGATTATTATAGACAGTGATGGGACAATGGGGATTATTATGGTCAGTGATGGGACAATGGGGATTATTATAGACAGTGATGGGACAATGGGGATTATTATAGACAGTGAGGGACAATGCGGATTATGATAGACAGTGAGGGACAATGAGGATTATTATAGACAGTGATGGGACAATGGGGATTATTATAGACAGTGATGGGACAATGAGGATTATTATAGACAGTGATGGGACAATGGGGATTATTATAGATAGTGCGGGACAATGTGGATTATTATAGACAGTGATGGGACAATGGGGATTATTAGAGTCAGTGATGAAACAATGGGGATTATTATAGACAGTGATGAGACAATGAGGATTATTATAGACAGTGATGGGACAATGGGGATTATTATAGGCTGTGATAGGACAATGGGTATTATTATAGACAGTGATGGGACAATGGGGATTATTATAGACAGTGATGAGACAATGGGGATTATTATAGACAGTGATGGGACCATGGGGATTATTTTCGACAGTGATGGGACAATGGGGATTATTATAGACAGTGATGGGACAATGGGGATTATTATAGACAGTGAGGGACAATGGGGAGTATTATCGTCAGTGATGGGACAATGGGGATTATTATAGACAGTGATGAGACAATGGGGATAATTATAGATAGTGTTGAGACAATGGAGATTATTATAGACAGTGATGGGACAATGGGGATTATTATGGTCAGTGATGGGACAATGGGGATTATTATAGACAGTGATGGGACAATGGGGATTATTATAGACAGTGAGGGACAATGGGGTTTATGATAGACAGTGAGGGACAATGAGGATTATTATAGACAGTGATGGGACAATGGGGATTATTATAGACAGTGATGGGACAATGAGGATTATTATAGACAGTGATGGGACAATGGGGATTATTATAGATAGTGCGGGACAATGTGGATTATTATAGACAGTGATGAGACAATGGGGATTATTATAGACAGTGATGAGACAATGAGGATTATTATAGACAGTGATGAGACAATGGGGATTATTATATACCGTGATGGGACAATGGGGATTATTATAGACAGTGAAGAGACAATGGGGATTATTATAGACAGTGATGAGACAATGGGGATTATTATAGACAGTGATGTGACAATGAGGATTATTATAGACAGTGATGGGACAATGGGGATTATTATAGACAGTGATGAGACAATGGGGATTATTATAGACAGTGATGAGAAAATGAGGATTATTATAGACAGTGATGAGACAATGGGTTTTATTATAGACAGTGAGGGACAATGGGGATTATTATAGACAGTGATGAGACAGTGGGGATTATTATAGACAGTGAGGGACAATGGGGATTATTATAGACAGTGATGAGACAATGGGGATTATTATAGACAGTGATGAGACAATGAGGATTATTATAGACAGTTTTGAGACAATGAGGATTATTATAGACAGTGATGAGACAATGGGGATTATTATATACAGTGATGGGACAATGTGGGATTATTATAGACAGTGAGGAGACAATGAGGATTATTATAGACAGTGATGAGACAATGGGGATTATTATAGACAGTGATGAGACAATGGGGATTATTATATGCAGTGATGGGACAATGGGGATTATTATAGGCAGTGAAGAGACAATGGGGATTATTATAGACAGTAATGAGACAATGGGGATTATTAGAGACAGTGATGAGACAATGAGGATTATTATAGACAGTGATGAGACAATGAGGATTATTATAGACAGTGATGAGACAATGGGGATTATTATAGACAGTGAGGGACAATGGGGATTATTATAGACAGTGATGAGACAATGGGGATTATTATAGACAGTGATGGGACAATGGGGATTATTATAGACAGTGATGAGACAATGAGGATTATTATAGACAGTGATGGGACAATGGGAATTATTATAGACATTGATGGGACAATGAGGATTATTATAGACAGTGATGAGACAATGGGGATTATTATAGACAGTGATGAGACAATGGGGATTATTATAGACAGTGAGGGACAATGGGGATTATTATAGACAGTGATGGGACAATGGGGATTATTAGAGACAGTGATGGGACAAAGGGGATTATTATAGACAGTGATGGGACAATGGCGATTATTAGAGACAGTGGAAACAATGGGGATTATTATTGACAGTGATGAGACAATGAGGATTATTATAGACAGTGATGGGACAATGGGGATTATTAAAGACAGTGAGGGGCAATGGGGATTATGATCGACAGTGATGAGACAATGGGGATTATTATAGACAGTGATGAGACAATGAGGATTATTAAAGACAGTGAGGGACAGTGGGGATTATTATTGACAGTGAGGGACAATGGGGATTATTATCGACAGTGATGAGACAATGGGGATTATTTTAGACAGTGATGGGACAATGTGGATTATTATAGACAGTGATGAGACAATGGGGATTATTATAGACAGTGATGGGACAATGGGGATTATTAGAGACAGTGATGGGACAAAGGGGATTATTATAGACAGTGATGGGACAATGGGGATTATTATAGACAGTGATGAGACAATGGGGATTATTATATACAGTGATGGGACAATGGGGATTATTATAGGCAGTGAAGAGACAATGGGGATTATTATAGACAGTAATGAGACAATGGGGATTATTATAGATAGTGATGAGACAATGAGGATTATTATAGACAGTGATGAGACAATGGGGATTATTATAGACAGTGAGGGACAATGGGGATTATTATAGACAGTGATGGGACAATGGGGATTATTAGAGTCAGTGATGAAACAATGGGGATTATTATAGACAGTGATGAGACAATGAGGATTATTATAGACAGTGATGGGACAATGGGGATTATTAAAGACAGTGAGGGACAATGGGGATTATGATCGACAGTGATGAGACAATGGGGATTATTATAGACAGTGATGAGACAATGAGGATTATTAAAGACAGTGAGGGACAGTGGGGATTATTAGAGACAGTGATGAGACAATGAGGATTATTATCGACAGTGATGGGACAATGGGGATTATTAAAGACAGTGAGGGACAATGGGGATTATTATAGACAGTGATGAGACAATGGGGATTATTATAGACAGTGAAGGGACAATGGGGATTATTAAAGATAGTGAGGGACAGTGGGGATTATTATAGACAGTGAGGGACAGTGGGGATTATTAGAGACAGTGATGAGACAATGAGGATTATTATCGACAGTGATGGGACAATGGGGATTATTAAAGACAGTGAGGGACAATGGGGATTATTATAGACAGTGATGAGACAATGGGGATTATTATAGACAGTGAAGGGACAATGGGGATTATTAAAGATAGTGAGGGACAGTGGGGATTATTATAGACAGTGAGGGACAATGGGGATTATTATAGACAGTGATGAGACAATGGGGATTATTATAGACAGTGATGAGAAAATGAGGATTATTATAGACAGTGATGAGACAATGGGTATTATTATAGACAGTGAGGGACAATGGGGATTATTATAGACAGTGATGAGACAGTGGGGATTATGATAGACAGTGAGGGACAATGGGGATTATTATAGACAGTGATGAGACAATGGGGATTATTATAGACAGTGATAGGACAATGAGGATTATTATAGACAGTGATGGGACAATGGGGATTATTATAGACAGTGATGGGACAATGGGGATTATTATAGACAATGATGAGACAATGAGGATTACTATAGACAGTGATGAGACAATGAGGATTATTAAAGACTCGGATGAGACAATGGGGATTATTATATACAGTGATGGGACAATGTGGGATTATTATAGACAGTGAGGAGACAATGAGGATTATTATAGACAGTGATGAGACAATGGGGATTATTATAGACAGTGATGAGACAATGGGGATTATTATATACCGTGATGGGACAATGGGGATTATTATAGGCAGTGAAGAGACAATGGGGATTATTATAGACAGTAATGAGACAATGGGGATTATTATAGACAGTGATGAGACAATGAGGATTATTATAGACAGTGATGAGACAATGAGGATTATTATAGACAGTGATGAGACAATGGGGATTATTATAGACAGTGAGGGACAATGCGGATTATTATAGACAGTGATGAGACAATGGGGATTATTATAGACAGTGATGGGACAATGGGGATTATTATAGACAGTGATGAGACAATGAGGATTATTATAGACAGTGATGGGACAATGGGAATTATTATAGACATTGATGGGACAATTAGGATTATTATAGACAGTGATGAGACAATGGGGATTATTATAGACAGTGATGAGACAATGGGGATTATTATAGTCAGTGAGGGACAATGGGGATTATTATAGACAGTGATGGGACAATGGGGATTATTAGAGACAGTGATGAAACAATGGGGATTATTATAGACAGTGATGAGACAATGAGGATTATTATAGACAGTGATGGGACAATGGGGATTATTAAAGACAGTGAGGGACAATGGGGATTATGATCGACAGTGATGAGACAATGGGGATTCTTATAGACAGTGATGAGACAATGAGGATTATTAAAGACAGTGATGGGACCATGGGGATTATTTTCGACAGTGATGGGACAATGGGGATTATTATAGACAGTGATGGGACAATGGGGATTATTATAGACAGTGATGGGACAATGGGGAGTATTATCGTCAGTGATGGGACAATGGGGATTATTATAGACATTGATGAGACAATGGGGATAATTATAGATAGTGTTGAGACAATGGAGATTATTATAGACAGTGATGGGACAATGGGGATTATTATAGACAGTGATGGGACAATGGGGATTATTATAGACAGTGATGGGACAATGGGGATTATTATGGTCAGTGATGGGACAATGGGGATTATTATAGACAGTGATGGGACAATGGGGATTATTATAGACAGTGAGGGACAATGGGGTTTATGATAGACAGTGAGGGACAATGAGGATTATTATAGACAGTGATGGGACAATGGGGATTATTATAGACAGTGATGGGACAATGAGGATTATTATAGACAGTGATGGGACAATGGGGATTATTATAGACAGTGATGAGACAATGGGGATTATTATAGACAGTGATGGGACCATGGGGATTATTTTCGACAGTGATGGGACAATGGGGATTATTATAGACAGTGATGGGACAATGGGGATTATTATAGACAGTGAGGGACAATGGGGAGTATTATCGTCAGTGATGGGACAATGGGGATTATTATAGACAGTGATGAGACAATGGGGATAATTATAGATAGTGTTGAGACAATGGAGATTATTATAGACAGTGATGGGACAATGGGGATTATTATAGACAGTGATGGGACAATGGGGATTATTATAGACAGTGATGGGACAATGGGGATTATTATGGTCAGTGATGGGACAATGGGGATTATTATAGACAGTGATGGGACAATGGGGATTATTATAGACAGTGAGGGACAATGGGGTTTATGATAGACAGTGAGGGACAATGAGGATTATTATAGACAGTGATGGGACAATGGGGATTATTTTAGACAGTGATGGGACAATGAGGATTATTATAGACAGTGATGGGACAATGGGGATTATTATAGATAGTGCGCGACAATGTGGATTATTATAGACAGTGATGAGACAATGGGGATTATTATAGACAGTGATGAGACAATGAGGATTATTATAGACAGTGATGAGACAATGGGGATTATTATATACCGTGATGGGACAATGGGGATTATTATAGACAGTGAAGAGACAATGGGGATTATTATAGACAGTGATGAGACAATGGGGATTATTATAGACAGTGATGTGACAATGAGGATTATTATAGACAGTGATGGGACAATGGGGATTATTATAGACAGTGATGAGACAATGGGGATTATTATAGACAGTGATGAGAAAATGAGGATTATTATAGACAGTGATGAGACAATGGGTTTTATTATAGACAGTGAGGGACAATGGGGATTATTATAGACAGTGATGAGACAGTGGGGATTATTATAGACAGTGAGGGACAATGGGGATTATTATAGACAGTGATGAGACAATGGGGATTATTATAGACAGTGATGAGACAATGAGGATTATTATAGACAGTTTTGAGACAATGAGGATTATTAAAGACACGGATGAGACAATGGGGATTATTATATACAGTGATGGGACAATGTGGGATTATTATAGACAGTGAGGAGACAATGAGGATTATTATAGACAGTGATGAGACAATGGGGATTATTATAGACAGTGATGAGACAATGGGGATTATTATATGCAGTGATGGGACAATGGGGATTATTATAGGCAGTGAAGAGACAATGGGGATTATTATAGACAGTAATGAGACAATGGGGATTATTAGAGACAGTGATGAGACAATGAGGATTATTATAGACAGTGATGAGACAATGAGGATTATTATAGACAGTGATGAGACAATGGGGATTATTATAGACAGTGAGGGACAATGGGGATTATTATAGACAGTGATGAGACAATGGGGATTATTATAGACAGTGATGGGACAATGGGGATTATTATAGACAGTGATGAGACAATGAGGATTATTATAGACAGTGCTGGGACAATGGGAATTATTATAGACATTGATGGGACAATGAGGATTATTATAGACAGTGATGAGACAATGGGGATTATTATAGACAGTGATGAGACAATGGGGATTATTATAGACAGTGAGGGACAAGGGGATTATTATAGACAGTGATGGGACAATGGGGATTATTAGAGACAGTGATGGGACAAAGGGGATTATTATAGACAGTGATGGGACAATGGCGATTATTAGAGACAGTGGAAACAATGGGGATTATTATTGACAGTGATGAGACAATGAGGATTATTATAGACAGTGATGGGACAATGGGGATTATTAAAGACAGTGAGGGGCAATGGGGATTATGATCGACAGTGATGAGACAATGGGGATTATTATAGACAGTGATGAGACAATGAGGATTATTAAAGACAGTGAGGGACAGTGGGGATTATTATTGACAGTGAGGGACAATGGGGATTATTATCGACAGTGATGAGACAATGGGGATTATTTTAGACAGTGATGGGACAATGTGGATTATTATAGACAGTGATGAGACAATGGGGATTATTATAGACAGTGATGGGACAATGGGGATTATTAGAGACAGTGATGGGACAAAGGGGATTATTATAGACAGTGATGGGACAATGGGGATTATTATAGACAGTGATGAGACAATGGGGATTATTATATACAGTGATGGGACAATGGGGATTATTATAGGCAGTGAAGAGACAATGGGGATTATTATAGACAGTAATGAGACAATGGGGATTATTATAGATAGTGATGAGACAATGAGGATTATTATAGACAGTGATGAGACAATGGGGATTATTATAGACAGTGAGGGACAATGGGGATTATTATAGACAGTGATGGGACAATGGGGATTATTAGAGTCAGTGATGAAACAATGGGGATTATTATAGACAGTGATGAGACAATGAGGATTATTATAGACAGTGATGGGACAATGGGGATTATTAAAGACAGTGAGGGACAATGGGGATTATGATCGACAGTGATGAGACAATGGGGATTATTATAGACAGTGATGAGACAATGAGGATTATTAAAGACAGTGAGGGACAGTGGGGATTATTAGAGACAGTGATGAGACAATGAGGATTATTATAGACAGTGATGGGACAATGGGGATTATTAAAGACAGTGAGGGACAATGGGGATTATTATAGACAGTGATGAGACAATGGGGATTATTATAGACAGTGAAGGGACAATGGGGATTATTAAAGATAGTGAGGGACAGTGGGGATTATTATAGACAGTGAGGGACAATGGGGATTATTATAGACAGTGATGAGACAATGGGGATTATTATAGACAGTGATGAGAAAATGAGGATTATTATAGACAGTGATGAGACAATGGGTATTATTGTAGACAGTGAGGGACAATGGGGATTATTATAGACAGTGATGAGACAGTGGGGATTATGATAGACAGTGAGGGACAATGGGGATTATTATAGACAGTGATGAGACAATGGGGATTATTATAGACAGTGATAGGACAATGAGGATTATTATAGACAGTGATGGGACAATGGGGATTATTATAGACAGTGATGGGACAATGGGGATTATTATAGACAATGATGAGACAATGAGGATTACTATAGACAGTGATGAGACAATGAGGATTATTATAGACAGTTTTGAGACAATGAGGATTATTAAAGACTCGGATGAGACAATGGGGATTATTATATACAGTGATGGGACAATGTGGGATTATTATATACAGTGAGGAGACAATGAGGATTATTATAGACAGTGATGAGACAATGGGGATTATTATAGACAGTGATGAGACAATGGGGATTATTATATACCGTGATGGGACAATGGGGATTATTATAGGCAGTGAAGAGACAATGGGGATTATTATAGACAGTAATGAGACAATGGGGATTATTATAGACAGTGATGAGACAATGAGGATTATTATAGACAGTGATGAGACAATGAGGATTATTATAGACAGTGATGAGACAATGGGGATTATTATAGACAGTGAGGGACAATGCGGATTATTATAGACAGTGATGAGACAATGGGGATTATTATAGACAGTGATGGGACAATGGGGATTATTATAGACAGTGATGAGACAATGAGGATTATTATAGACAGTGATGGGACAATGGGAATTATTATAGACATTGATGGGACAATTAGGATTATTATAGACAGTGATGAGACAATGGGGATTATTATAGACAGTGATGAGACAATGGGGATTATTATAGTCAGTGAGGGACAATGGGGATTATTATAGACAGTGATGGGACAATGAGGATTATTATAGACAGTGATGGGACAATGGGGATTATTAAAGACAGTGATGAGACAATGGGGATTATTATAGACAGTGATGAGACAATGGGGATTATTATAGACAGTGAGGGACAATGGGGATTATTATAGACAGTGATGGGACAATGGGGATTATTAGACACAGTGATGAGACAATGAGGATAATTATAGACAGTGATGGGACAATGGGGATTATTAAAGACAGTGAGGGACAATGGGGATTATGATCGACAGTGATGAGACAATGGGGATTATTATAGACAGTGATGAGACAATGAGGATTATTAAAGACAGTGAGGGACAGTGGGGATTATTATAGACAGTGAGGGACAATGGGGATTATTATAGACAGTGATGAGACAATGGGGATTATTTTAGACAGTGATGGGACAATGTGGATTATTATAGACAGTGATGAGACAATGGGGATTATTATAGACAGTGATGAGACAATGGGGATTATTATAGACAGTGAGGGACAATGGGGATTATTATAGACAGTGATGGGACAATGGGGATTATTAGAGACAGTGATGGGACAAAGGGGATTATTATAGACAGTGATGGGACAATGGCGATTATTAGAGACAGTGATGAAACAATGGGGATTATTATAGACAGTGATGAGACAATGAGGATTATTATAGACAGTGATGGGACAATGGGGAATTATTAAAGACAGTGAGGGACAATGGGGATTATGATCGACAGTGATGAGACAATGGGGATTATTATAGACAGTGATGAGACAATGAGGATTATTAAAGACAGTGAGGGACAGTGGGGATTATTATAGACAGTGAGGGACAATGGGGATTATTATAGACAGTGATGAGACAATGGGGATTATTTTAGACAGTGATGGGACAATGTGGATTATTATAGACAGTGATGAGACAATGGGGATTATTATAGACAGTGATGAGACAATGGGGATTATTATAGACAGTGAGGGACAATGGGGATTATTATAGACAGTGATGGGACAATGGGGATTATTAGAGACAGTGATGGGACAAAGGGGATTATTATAGACAGTGATGGGACAATGGCGATTATTAGAGACAGTGATGAAACAATGGGGATTATAATAGACAGTGATGAGACAATGAGGATAATTATAGACAGTGATGGGACAATGGGGATTATTAAAGACAGTGAGGGACAATGGGGATTATTATAGACAGTGATGAGACAATGGGGATTATTATAGACAGTGAAGGGACAATGGGGATTATTAAAGACAGTGAGGGACAGTGGGGATTATTATAGACAGTGAGGGACAATGGGGATTATTATAGACATTGATGAGACAATGGGGATTATTATAGACAGTGATGGGACAATGGGGATTATTATACAGTGATGAGACAATGGGGATTATTATACAGTGATGAGACAATGAGGATTATTATAGACAGTGATGAGACAATGTGGATTATTATAGACAGTGATGAGACAATGGGGATTATTATAGACAGTGATGAGACAATGGGGATTATTATAGACAGTGATGAGACAATGGGGATTATTATAGACAGTGATGAGACAATGGGGATTATTATAGACAGTGAGGGACAATGGGGATTATTAAAGACAGTGAGGGACAATGGGGATTATTATAGACAGTGATGAGACAATGGGGATTATTATAGACAGTGATGAGACAATGGGGATTATTATAGACAGTGAGGGACAATGGGGATTATTATAGACAGTGATGGGACAATGGGGATTATTAGAGACAGTGATGGGACAAAGGGGATTATTATAGACAGTGATGGGACAATGGCGATTATTAGAGACAGTGATGAAACAATGGGGATTATAATAGACAGTGATGAGACAATGAGGATAATTATAGACAGTGATGGGACAATGGGGATTATTAAAGACAGTGAGGGACAATGGGGATTATTATAGACAGTGATGAGACAATGGGGATTATTATAGACAGTGAAGGGACAATGGGGATTATTAAAGACAGTGAGGGACAGTGGGGATTATTATAGACAGTGAGGGACAATGGGGATTATTATACACATTGATGAGACAATGGGGAGTATTATAGACAGTGATGGGACAATGGGGATTATTATACAGTGATGAGACAATGGGGATTATTATACAGTGATGAGACAATGAGGATTATTATAGACAGTGATGAGACAATGGGGATTATTATATACCGTGATGGGACAATGGGGATTATTATAGACAGTGAAGAGACAATGGGGATTATTATAGACAGTGATGAGACAATGGGGATTATTATCGACAGTGATGTGACAATGAGGATTATTATAGACAGTGATGGGACAATGGGGATTATTATAGACAGTGATGAGACAATGGGGATTATTATAGACAGTGATGAGAAAATGAGGATTATTATAGACAGTGATGAGACAATGGGTATTATTATAGACAGTGAGGGACAATGGGGATTATTATAGACAGTGATGAGACAGTGGGGATTATTATAGACAGTGAGGGACAATGGGGATTATTATAGACAGTGATGAGACAATGGGTATTATTATAGACAGTGATAGGACAATGAGGATTATTATAGACAGTGATGGGACAATGGGGATTATTATCGACAGTGATGGGACAATGGGGATTATTATAGACAATGATGAGACAATGAGGATTATTATAGACAGTGATGAGACAATGAGGATTATTATAGACAGTTTTGAGACAATGAGGATTATTAAAGACACGGATGAGACAATGGGGATTATTATATACAGTGATGGGACAATGTGGGATTATTATAGACAGTGAGGAGACAATGAGGATTATTATAGACAGTGATGAGACAATGGGGATTATTATAGACAGTGATGAGACAATGGGGATTATTATATACAGTGATGGGACAATGGGGATTATTATAGGCAGTGAAGAGACAATGGGGATTATTATAGACAGTAATGAGACAATGGGGATTATTATAGACAGTGATGAGACAATGAGGATTATTATAGACAGTGATGAGACAATGAGGATTATTATAGACAGTGATGAGACAATGGGGATTATTATAGACAGTGAGGGACAATGGGGATTATCATAGACAGTGATGAGGCAATGGGGATTATTATAGACAGTGATGGGACAATGGGGATTATTATAGACAGTGATGAGACAATGAGGATTATTATAGACAGTGATGGGACAATGGGAATTATGATAGACATTGATGGGACAATGAGGATTATTATAGACAGTGATGAGACAATGGGGATTATTATAGACAGTGATGAGACAATGGGGATTATTATAGACAGTGAGGGACAATGGGGATTATTATAGACAGTGATGGGACAATGGGGATTATTAGAGACAGTGATGGGACAAAGGGGATTATTATAGACAGTGATGGGACAATGGCGATTATTAGAGACAGTGGAAACAATGGGGATTATTATAGACAGTGATGAGGCAATGAGGATTATTATAGACAGTGATGGGACAATGGGGATTATTAAAGACAGTGAGGGACAATGGGGATTATGATCGACAGTGATGAGACAATGGGGATTATTATAGACAGTGATGAGACAATGAGGATTATTAAAGACAGTGAGGGACAGTGGGGATTATTATAGACAGTGAGGGACAATGGGGATTATTATAGACAGTGATGAGACAATGGGGATTATTTTAGACAGTGATGGGACAATGTGGATTATTATAGACAGTGATGAGACAATGGGGATTATTATAGACAGTGATGAGACAATGGGGATTATTATAGACAGTGAGGGACAATGGGGATTATTATAGACAGTGATGGGACAATGGGGATTATTAGAGACAGTGATGGGACAAAGGGGATTATTATAGACAGTGATGGGACAATGGGGATTATTATAGACAGTGATGAGACAATGGGGATTATTATATACAGTGATGGGACAATGGGGATTATTATAGGCAGTGAAGAGACAATGGGGATTATTATAGAGAGTAATGAGACAATGGGGATTATTATAGACAGTGATGAGACAATGAGGATTATTATAGACAGTGATGAGACAATGAGGATTATTATAGACAGTGATGAGACAATGGGGATTATTATAGACAGTGAGGGACAATGCGGATTATTATAGACAGTGATGAGACAATGGGGATTATTATAGACAGTGATGGGACAATGGGGATTATTATAGACAGTGATGAGACAATGAGGATTATTACAGACAGTGATGGGACAATGGGAATTATTATAGACATTGATGGGACAATGAGGATTATTATAGACAGTGATGAGACAATGGGGATTATTATAGACAGTGATGAGACAATGGGGATTATTATAGACAGTGAGGGACAATGGGGATTATTATAGACAGTGATGGGACAATGGGGATTATTAGAGACAGTGATGAAACAATGGGGATTATTATAGACAGTGATGAGACAATGAGGATTATTATAGACAGTGATGGGACAATGGGGATTATTAAAGACAGTGAGGGACAATGGGGATTATGATCGACAGTGATGAGACAATGGGGATTATTATAGACAGTGATGAGACAATGAGGGTTATTAAAGACAGTGAGGGACAGTGGGGATTATTATAGACAGTGAGGGACAATGGGGATTATTATAGACAGTGATGAGACAATGGGGATTATTTTAGACAGTGATGGGACAATGTGGATTATTATAGACAGTGATGAGACAATGGGGATTATTATAGACAGTGATGAGACAATGGGGATTATTATAGACAGTGAGGGACAATGGGGATTATTATAGACAGTGATGGGACAATGGGGATTATTAGAGACTGTGATGGGACAAAGGGGATTATTATAGACAGTGATGGGACAATGGCGATTATTAGAGACAGTGATGAGACAATGAGGATTATTATAGACAGTGATGGGACAATGGGGATTATTAAAGACAGTGAGGGACAATGGGGATTATTATAGACAGTGATGAGACAATGGGGATTATTTTGGACAGTGAAGGGACAATGGGGATTATTAAAGACAGTGAGGGACAGTGGGGATTATTATAGACAGTGAGGGACAATGGGGACTATTATAGACAGTGATGAGACAATGGGGATTATTATAGACAGTGATGAGAAAATGAGGATTATTATAGACAGTGATGAGACAATAGGTATTATTAAAGACAGTGAGGGACAATGGGGATTATGATCGACAGTGATGAGACAATGAGGATTATTAAAGACAGTGAGGGACAGTGGGGATTATTATAGACAGTGAGGGACAATGGGGATTATTATAGACAGTGATGAGACAATGGGGATTATTTTAGACAGTGATGGGACAATGTGGATTATTATAGACAGTGATGAGACAATGGGGATTATTATAGACAGTGATGAGACAATGGGGATTATTATAGACAGTGAGGGACAATGGGGATTATTATAGACAGTGATGGGACAATGGGGATTATTAGAGACAGTGATGGGACAAAGGGGATTATTATAGACAGTGATGGGACAATGGCGATTATTAGAGACAGTGATGAAACAATGGGGATTATAATAGACAGTGATGAGACAATGAGGATAATTATAGACAGTTATGGGACAATGGGGATTATTAAAGACAGTGAGGGACAATGGGGATTATTATAGACAGTGATGAGACAATGGGGATTATTATAGACAGTGAAGGGACAATGGGGATTATTAAAGACAGTGAGGGACAGTGGGGATTATTATAGACAGTGAGGGACAATGGGGATTATTATAGACATTGATGAGACAATGGGGATTATTATAGACAGTGATGGGACAATGGGGATTATTATACAGTGATGAGACAATGGGGATTATTATACAGTGATGAGACAATGAGGATTATTATAGACAGTGATGAGACAATGTGGATTATTATAGACAGTGATGAGACAATGGGGATTATTATAGACAGTGATGAGACAATGGGGATTATTATAGACAGTGAGGGACAATGGGGATTATTAAAGACAGTGAGGGACAATGGGGATTATTATAGACAGTGATGAGACAATGGGGATTATTATAGACAGTGATGAGACAATGGGGATTATTATAGACAGTGAGGGACAATGGGGATTATTATAGACAGTGATGGGACAATGGGGATTATTAGAGACAGTGATGGGACAAAGGGGATTATTATAGACAGTGATGGGACAATGGCGATTATTAGAGACAGTGATGAAACAATGGGGATTATAATAGACAGTGATGAGACAATGAGGATAATTATAGACAGTGATGGGACAATGGGGATTATTAAAGACAGTGAGGGACAATGGGGATTATTATAGACAGTGATGAGACAATGGGGATTATTATAGACAGTGAAGGGACAATGGGGATTATTAAAGACAGTGAGGGACAGTGGGGATTATTATAGACAGTGAGGGACAATGGGGATTATTATAGACATTGATGAGACAATGGGGAGTATTATAGACAGTGATGGGACAATGGGGATTATTATACAGTGATGAGACAATGGGGATTATTATACAGTGATGAGACAATGAGGATTATTATAGACAGTGATGAGACAATGGGGATTATTATATACCGTGATGGGACAATGGGGATTATTATAGACAGTGAAGAGACAATGGGGATTATTATAGACAGTGATGAGACAATGGGGATTATTATAGACAGTGATGTGACAATGAGGATTATTATAGACAGTGATGGGACAATGGGGATTATTATAGACAGTGATGAGACAATGGGGATTATTATAGACAGTGATGAGAAAATGAGGATTATTATAGACAGTGATGAGACAATGGGTATTATTATAGTCAGTGAGGGACAATGGGGATTATTATAGACAGTGATGAGACAGTGGAGATTATTATAGACAGTGAGGGACAATGGGGATTATTATAGACAGTGATGAGACAATGGGGATTATTATAGACAGTGATAGGACAATGAGGATTATTATAGACAGTGATGGGACAATGGGGATTATTATCGACAGTGATGGGACAATGGGGATTATTATAGACAATGATGAGACAATGAGGATTATTATAGACAGTGATGAGACAATGAGGATTATTATAGACAGTTTTGAGACAATGAGGATTATTAAAGACACGGATGAGACAATGGGGATTATTATATACAGTGATGGGACAATGTGGGATTATTATAGACAGTGAGGAGACAATGAGGATTATTATAGACAGTGATGAGACAATGGGGATTATTATAGACAGTGATGAGACAATGGGGATTATTATATACAGTGATGGGACAATGGGGATTATTATAGGCAGTGAAGAGACAATGGGGATTATTATAGACAGTAATGAGACAATGGGGATTATTATAGACAGTGATGAGACAATGAGGATTATTATAGACAGTGATGAGACAATGAGGATTATTATAGACAGTGATGAGACAATGGGGATTATTATAGACAGTGAGGGACAATGGGGATTATCATAGACAGTGATGAGACAATGGGGATTATTATAGACAGTGATGGGACAATGGGGATTATTATAGACAGTGATGAGACAATGAGGATTATTATAGACAGTGATGGGACAATGGGAATTATGATAGACATTGATGGGACAATGAGGATTATTATAGACAGTGATGAGACAATGGGGATTATTATAGACAGTGATGAGACAATGGGGATTATTATAGACAGTGAGGGACAATGGGGATTATTATAGACAGTGATGGGACAATGGGGATTATTAGAGACAATGATGGGACAAAGGGGATTATTATAGACAGTGATGGGACAATGGCGATTATTAGAGACAGTGGAAACAATGGGGATTATTATAGACAGTGATGAGACAATGAGGATTATTATAGACAGTGATGGGACAATGGAGATTATTAAAGACAGTGAGGGACAATGGGGATTATGATCGACAGTGATGAGACAATGGGGATTATTATAGACAGTGATGAGACAATGAGGATTATTAAAGACAGTGAGGGACAGTGGGGATTATTATAGACAGTGAGGGACAATGGGGATTATTATAGACAGTGATGAGACAATGGGGATTATTTTAGACAGTGATGGGACAATGTGGATTATTATAGACAGTGATGAGACAATGGGGATTATTATAGACAGTGATGAGACAATGGGGATTATTATAGACAGTGAGGGACAATGGGGATTATTATAGACAGTGATGGGACAATGGGGATTATTAGAGACAGTGATGGGACAAAGGGGATTATTATAGACAGTGATGGGACAATGGGGATTATTATAGACAGTGATGAGACAATGGGGATTATTATATACAGTGATGGGACAATGGGGATTATTATAGGCAGTGAAGAGACAATGGGGATTATTATAGAGAGTAATGAGACAATGGGGATTATTATAGACAGTGATGAGACAATGAGGATTATTATAGACAGTGATGAGACAATGAGGATTATTATAGACAGTGATGAGACAATGGGGATTATTATAGACAGTGAGGGACAATGCGGATTATTATAGACAGTGATGAGACAATGGGGATTATTATAGACAGTGATGGGACAATGGGGATTATTATAGACAGTGATGAGACAATGAGGATTATTACAGACAGTGATGGGACAATGGGAATTATTATAGACATTGATGGGACAATGAGGATTATTATAGACAGTGATGAGACAATGGGGATTATTATAGACAGTGATGAGACAATGGGGATTATTATAGACAGTGAGGGACAATGGGGATTATTATAGACAGTGATGGGACAATGGGGATTATTAGAGACAGTGATGAAACAATGGGGATTATTATAGACAGTGATGAGACAATGAGGATTATTATAGACAGTGATGGGACAATGAGGATTATTAAAGACAGTGAGGGACAATGGGGATTATGATCGACAGTGATGAGACAATGGGGATTATTATAGACAGTGATGAGACAATGAGGGTTATTAAAGACAGTGAGGGACAGTGGGGATTATTATAGACAGTGAGGGACAATGGGGATTATTATAGACAGTGATGAGACAATGGGGATTATTTTAGACAGTGATGGGACAATGTGGATTATTATAGACAGTGATGAGACAATGGGGATTATTATAGACAGTGATGAGACAATGGGGATTATTATAGACAGTGAGGGACAATGGGGATTATTATAGACAGTGATGGGACAATGGGGATTATTAGAGACTGTGATGGGACAAAGGGGATTATTATAGACAGTGATGGGACAATGGCGATTATTAGAGACAGTGATGAGACAATGAGGATTATTATAGACAGTGATGGGACAATGGGGATTATTAAAGACAGTGAGGGACAATGGGGATTATTATAGACAGTGATGAGACAATGGGGATTATTTTGGACAGTGAAGGGACAATGGGGATTATTAAAGACAGTGAGGGACAGTGGGGATTATTATAGACAGTGAGGGACAATGGGGACTATTATAGACAGTGATGAGACAATGGGGATTATTATAGACAGTGATGAGAAAATGAGGATTATTATAGACAGTGATGAGACAATAGGTATTATTAAAGACAGTGAGGGACAATGGGGATTATGATCGACAGTGATGAGACAATGAGGATTATTAAAGACAGTGAGGGACAGTGGGGATTATTATAGACAGTGAGGGACAATGGGGATTATTATAGACAGTGATGAGACAATGGGGATTATTTTAGACAGTGATGGGACAATGTGGATTATTATAGACAGTGATGAGACAATGGGGATTATTATAGACAGTGATGAGACAATGGGGATTATTATAGACAGTGAGGGACAATGGGGATTATTATAGACAGTGATGGGACAATGGGGATTATTAGAGACAGTGATGGGACAAAGGGGATTATTATAGACAGTGATGGGACAATGGCGATTATTAGAGACAGTGATGAAACAATGGGGATTATAATAGACAGTGATGAGACAATGAGGATAATTATAGACAGTTATGGGACAATGGGGATTATTAAAGACAGTGAGGGACAATGGGGATTATTATAGACAGTGATGAGACAATGGGGATTATTATAGACAGTGAAGGGACAATGGGGATTATTAAAGACAGTGAGGGACAGTGGGGATTATTATAGACAGTGAGGGACAATGGGGATTATTATAGACATTGATGAGACAATGGGGATTATTATAGACAGTGATGGGACAATGGGGATTATTATACAGTGATGAGACAATGGGGATTATTATACAGTGATGAGACAATGAGGATTATTATAGACAGTGATGAGACAATGTGGATTATTATAGACAGTGATGAGACAATGGGGATTATTATAGACAGTGATGAGACAATGGGGATTATTATAGACAGTGAGGGACAATGGGGATTATTAAAGACAGTGAGGGACAATGGGGATTATTATAGACAGTGATGAGACAATGGGGATTATTATAGACAGTGATGAGACAATGGGGATTATTATAGACAGTGAGGGACAATGGGGATTATTATAGACAGTGATGGGACAATGGGGATTATTAGAGACAGTGATGGGACAAAGGGGATTATTATAGACAGTGATGGGACAATGGCGATTATTAGAGACAGTGATGAAACAATGGGGATTATAATAGACAGTGATGAGACAATGAGGATAATTATAGACAGTGATGGGACAATGGGGATTATTAAAGACAGTGAGGGACAATGGGGATTATTATAGACAGTGATGAGACAATGGGGATTATTATAGACAGTGAAGGGACAATGGGGATTATTAAAGACAGTGAGGGACAGTGGGGATTATTATAGACAGTGAGGGACAATGGGGATTATTATAGACATTGATGAGACAATGGGGAGTATTATAGACAGTGATGGGACAATGGGGATTATTATACAGTGATGAGACAATGGGGATTATTATACAGTGATGAGACAATGAGGATTATTATAGACAGTGATGAGACAATGGGGATTATTATATACCGTGATGGGACAATGGGGATTATTATAGACAGTGAAGAGACAATGGGGATTATTATAGACAGTGATGAGACAATGGGGATTATTATAGACAGTGATGTGACAATGAGGATTATTATAGACAGTGATGGGACAATGGGGATTATTATAGACAGTGATGAGACAATGGGGATTATTATAGACAGTGATGAGAAAATGAGGATTATTATAGACAGTGATGAGACAATGGGTATTATTATAGACAGTGAGGGACAATGGGGATTATTATAGACAGTGATGAGACAGTGGGGATTATTATAGACAGTGAGGGACAATGGGGATTATTATAGACAGTGATGAGACAATGGGGATTATTATAGACAGTGATAGGACAATGAGGATTATTATAGACAGTGATGGGACAATGGGGATTATTATCGACAGTGATGGGACAATGGGGATTATTATAGACAATGATGAGACAATGAGGATTATTATAGACAGTGATGAGACAATGAGGATTATTATAGACAGTTTTGAGACAATGAGGATTATTAAAGACACGGATGAGACAATGGGGATTATTATATACAGTGATGGGACAATGTGGGATTATTATAGACAGTGAGGAGACAATGAGGATTATTATAGACAGTGATGAGACAATGGGGATTATTATAGACAGTGATGAGACAATGGGGATTATTATATACAGTGATGGGACAATGGGGATTATTATAGGCAGTGAAGAGACAATGGGGATTATTATAGACAGTAATGAGACAATGGGGATTATTATAGACAGTGATGAGACAATGAGGATTAATATAGACAGTGATGAGACAATGAGGATTATTATAGACAGTGATGAGACAATGGGGATTATTATAGACAGTGAGGGACAATGGGGATTATCATAGACAGTGATGAGACAATGGGGATTATTATAGACAGTGATGAGACAATGGGGATTATTATAGACAGTGAGGGACAATGGGGATTATTATAGACAGTGATGGGACAATGGGGATTATTAGAGACTGTGATGGGACAAAGGGGATTATTATAGACAGTGATGGGACAATGGCGATTATTAGAGACAGTGATGAGACAATGAGGATTATTATAGACAGTGATGGGACAATGGGGATTATTAAAGACAGTGAGGGACAATGGGGATTATTATAGACAGTGATGAGACAATGGGGATTATTTTGGACAGTGAAGGGACAATGGGGATTATTAAAGACAGTGAGGGACAGTGGGGATTATTATAGACAGTGAGGGACAATGGGGACTATTATAGACAGTGATGAGACAATGGGGATTATTATAGACAGTGATGAGAAAATGAGGATTATTATAGACAGTGATGAGACAATAGGTATTATTAAAGACAGTGAGGGACAATGGGGATTATGATCGACAGTGATGAGACAATGAGGATTATTAAAGACAGTGAGGGACAGTGGGGATTATTATAGACAGTGAGGGACAATGGGGATTATTATAGACAGTGATGAGACAATGGGGATTATTTTAGACAGTGATGGGACAATGTGGATTATTATAGACAGTGATGAGACAATGGGGATTATTATAGACAGTGATGAGACAATGGGGATTATTATAGACAGTGAGGGACAATGGGGATTATTATAGACAGTGATGGGACAATGGGGATTATTAGAGACAGTGATGGGACAAAGGGGATTATTATAGACAGTGATGGGACAATGGCGATTATTAGAGACAGTGATGAAACAATGGGGATTATAATAGACAGTGATGAGACAATGAGGATAATTATAGACAGTTATGGGACAATGGGGATTATTAAAGACAGTGAGGGACAATGGGGATTATTATAGACAGTGATGAGACAATGGGGATTATTATAGACAGTGAAGGGACAATGGGGATTATTAAAGACAGTGAGGGACAGTGGGGATTATTATAGACAGTGAGGGACAATGGGGATTATTATAGACATTGATGAGACAATGGGGATTATTATAGACAGTGATGGGACAATGGGGATTATTATACAGTGATGAGACAATGGGGATTATTATACAGTGATGAGACAATGAGGATTATTATAGACAGTGATGAGACAATGTGGATTATTATAGACAGTGATGAGACAATGGGGATTATTATAGACAGTGATGAGACAATGGGGATTATTATAGACAGTGAGGGACAATGGGGATTATTAAAGACAGTGAGGGACAATGGGGATTATTATAGACAGTGATGAGACAATGGGGATTATTATAGACAGTGATGAGACAATGGGGATTATTATAGACAGTGAGGGACAATGGGGATTATTATAGACAGTGATGGGACAATGGGGATTATTAGAGACAGTGATGGGACAAAGGGGATTATTATAGACAGTGATGGGACAATGGCGATTATTAGAGACAGTGATGAAACAATGGGGATTATAATAGACAGTGATGAGACAATGAGGATAATTATAGACAGTGATGGGACAATGGGGATTATTAAAGACAGTGAGGGACAATGGGGATTATTATAGACAGTGATGAGACAATGGGGATTATTATAGACAGTGAAGGGACAATGGGGATTATTAAAGACAGTGAGGGACAGTGGGGATTATTATAGACAGTGAGGGACAATGGGGATTATTATAGACATTGATGAGACAATGGGGAGTATTATAGACAGTGATGGGACAATGGGGATTATTATACAGTGATGAGACAATGGGGATTATTATACAGTGATGAGACAATGAGGATTATTATAGACAGTGATGAGACAATGGGGATTATTATATACCGTGATGGGACAATGGGGATTATTATAGACAGTGAAGAGACAATGGGGATTATTATAGACAGTGATGAGACAATGGGGATTATTATAGACAGTGATGTGACAATGAGGATTATTATAGACAGTGATGGGACAATGGGGATTATTATAGACAGTGATGAGACAATGGGGATTATTATAGACAGTGATGAGAAAATGAGGATTATTATAGACAGTGATGAGACAATGGGTATTATTATAGACAGTGAGGGACAATGGGGATTATTATAGACAGTGATGAGACAGTGGGGATTATTATAGACAGTGAGGGACAATGGGGATTATTATAGACAGTGATGAGACAATGGGGATTATTATAGACAGTGATAGGACAATGAGGATTATTATAGACAGTGATGGGACAATGGGGATTATTATCGACAGTGATGGGACAATGGGGATTATTATAGACAATGATGAGACAATGAGGATTATTATAGACAGTGATGAGACAATGAGGATTATTATAGACAGTTTTGAGACAATGAGGATTATTAAAGACACGGATGAGACAATGGGGATTATTATATACAGTGATGGGACAATGTGGGATTATTATAGACAGTGAGGAGACAATGAGGATTATTATAGACAGTGATGAGACAATGGGGATTATTATAGACAGTGATGAGACAATGGGGATTATTATATACAGTGATGGGACAATGGGGATTATTATAGGCAGTGAAGAGACAATGGGGATTATTATAGACAGTAATGAGACAATGGGGATTATTATAGACAGTAATGAGACAATGGGGATTATTATAGACAGTGATGAGACAATGAGGATTAATATAGACAGTGATGAGACAATGAGGATTATTATAGACAGTGATGAGACAATGGGGATTATTATAGACAGTGAGGGACAATGGGGATTATCATAGACAGTGATGAGACAATGGGGATTATTATAGACAGTGATGGGACAATGGGGATTATTATAGACAGTGATGAGACAATGAGGATTATTATAGACAGTGATGGGACAATGGGAATTATGATAGACATTGATGGGACAATGAGGATTATTATAGACAGTGATGAGACAATGGGGATTATTATAGACAGTGATGAGACAATGGGGATTATTATAGACAGTGAGGGACAATGGGGATTATTATAGACAGTGATGGGACAATGGGGATTATTAGAGACAATGATGGGACAAAGGGGATTATTATAGACAGTGATGGGACAATGGCGATTATTAGAGACAGTGGAAACAATGGGGATTATTATAGACAGTGATGAGACAATGAGGATTATTATAGACAGTGATGGGACAATGGAGATTATTAAAGACAGTGAGGGACAATGGGGATTATGATCGACAGTGATGAGACAATGGGGATTATTATAGACAGTGATGAGACAATGAGGATTATTAAAGACAGTGAGGGACAGTGGGGATTATTATAGACAGTGAGGGACAATGGGGATTATTATAGACAGTGATGAGACAATGGGGATTATTTTAGACAGTGATGGGACAATGTGGATTATTATAGACAGTGATGAGACAATGGGGATTATTATAGACAGTTATGAGACAATGGGGATTATTATAGACAGTGAGGGACAATGGGGATTATTATAGACAGTGATGGGACAATGGGGATTATTAGAGACAGTGATGGGACAAAGGGGATTATTATAGACAGTGATGAGACAATGGGGATTATTATATACAGTGATGGGACAATGGGGATTATTATAGGCAGTGAAGAGACAATGGGGATTATTATAGAGAGTAATGAGACAATGGGGATTATTATAGACAGTGATGAGACAATGAGGATTATTATAGACAGTGATGAGACAATGAGGATTATTATAGACAGTGATGAGACAATGGGGATTATTATAGACAGTGAGGGACAATGCGGATTATTATAGACAGTGATGAGACAATGGGGATTATTATAGACAGTGATGGGACAATGGGGATTATTATAGACAGTGATGAGACAATGGGGATTATTATATACAGTGATGGGACAATGGGGATTATTATAGGCAGTGAAGAGACAATGGGGATTATTATAGAGAGTAATGAGACAATGGGGATTATTATAGACAGTGATGAGACAATGAGGATTATTATAGACAGTGATGAGACAATGAGGATTATTATAGACAGTGATGAGACAATGGGGATTATTATAGACAGTGAGGGACAATGCGGATTATTATAGAAAGTGATGAGACAATGGGGATTATTATAGACAGTGATGGGACAATGGGGATTATTATAGACAGTGATGAGACAATGAGGATTATTACAGACAGTGATGGGACAATGGGAATTATTATAGACATTGATGGGACAATGAGGATTATTATAGACAGTGATGAGACAATGGGGATTATTATAGACAGTGATGAGACAATGGGGATTATTATAGACAGTGAGGGACAATGGGGATTATTATAGACAGTGATGGGACAATGGGGATTATTAGAGACAGTGATGAAACAATGGGGATTATTATAGACAGTGATGAGACAATGAGGATTATTATAGACAGTGATGGGACAATGGGGATTATTAAAGACAGTGAGGGACAATGGGGATTATGATCGACAGTGATGAGACAATGGGGATTATTATAGACAGTGATGAGACAATGAGGGTTATTAAAGACAGTGAGGGACAGTGGGGATTATTATAGACAGTGAGGGACAATGGGGATTATTATAGACAGTGATGAGACAATGGGGATTATTTTAGACAGTGATGGGACAATGTGGATTATTATAGACAGTGATGAGACAATGGGGATTATTATAGACAGTGATGAGACAATGGGGATTATTATAGACAGTGAGGGACAATGGGGATTATTATAGACAGTGATGGGACAATGGGGATTATTAGAGACTGTGATGGGACAAAGGGGATTATTATAGACAGTGATGGGACAATGGCGATTATTAGAGACAGTGATGAGACAATGAGGATAATTATAGACAGTGATGGGACAATGGGGATTATTAAAGACAGTGAGGGACAATGGGGATTATTATAGACAGTGATGAGACAATGGGGATTATTATAGACAGTGAAGGGACAATGGGGATTATTAAAGACAGTGAGGGACAGTGGGGATTATTATAGACAGTGAGGGACAATGGGGATTATTATAGACATTGATGAGACAATGGGGATTATTATAGACAGTGATGGGACAATGGGGATTATTATACAGTGATGAGACAATGGGGATTATTATACAGTGATGAGACAATGAGGATTATTATAGACAGTGATGAGACAATGGGGATTATTATATACCGTGATGGGACAATGGGGATTATTATAGACAGTGAAGAGACAATGGGGATTATTATAGACAGTGATGAGACAATGGGGATTATTATAGACAGTGATGTGACAATGAGGATTATTATAGACAGTGATGGGACAATGGGGATTATTATAGACAGTGATGAGACAATGGGGATTATTATAGACAGTGATGAGAAAATGAGGATTATTATAGACAGTGATGAGACAATGGGTATTATTATAGACAGTGAGGGACAATGGGGATTATTATAGACAGTGATGAGACAGTGGGGATTATTATAGACAGTGAGGGACAATGGGGATTATTATAGACAGTGATGAGACAATGGGGATTATTATAGACAGTGATAGGACAATGAGGATTATTATAGACAGTGATGGGACAATGGGGATTATTATCGACAGTGATGGGACAATGGGGATTATTATAGACAATGATGAGACAATGAGGATTATTATAGACAGTGATGAGACAATGAGGATTATTATAGACAGTTTTGAGACAATGAGGATTATTAAAGACACGGATGAGACAATGGGGATTATTATATACAGTGATGGGACAATGTGGGATTATTATAGACAGTGAGGAGACAATGAGGATTATTATAGACAGTGATGAGACAATGGGGATTATTATAGACAGTGATGAGACAATGGGGATTATTATATACAGTGATGGGACAATGGGGATTATTATAGGCAGTGAAGAGACAATGGGGATTATTATAGACAGTAATGAGACAATGGGGATTATTATAGACAGTGATGAGACAATGAGGATTATTATAGACAGTGATGAGACAATGAGGATTATTATAGACAGTGATGAGACAATGGGGATTATTATAGACAGTGAGGGACAATGGGGATTATCATAGACAGTGATGAGACAATGGGGATTATTCTAGACAGTGATGAGACAATGGGGATTATTATAGACAGTGATGAGACAATGGGGATTATTATAGACAGTGAAGGACAATGGGGATTATTATAGACAGTGATGGGACAATGGGGATTATTAGAGACAGTGATGGGACAAAGGGGATTATTATAGACAGTGATGGGACAATGGCGATTATTAGAGACAGTGGAAACAATGGGGATTATTATAGACAGTGATGAGACAATGAGGATTATTATAGACAGTGATGGGACAATGGGGATTATTAAAGACAGTGAGGGACAATGGGGATTATGATCGACAGTGATGAGACAATGGGGATTATTATAGACAGTGATGAGACAATGAGGATTATTAAAGACAGTGAGGGACAGTGGGGATTATTATAGACAGTGAGGGACAATGGGGATTATTATAGACAGTGATGAGACAATGGGGATTATTTTAGACAGTGATGGGACAATGTGGATTATTATAGACAGTGATGAGACAATGGGGATTATTATAGACAGTGAGGGACAATGGGGATTATTATAGATAGTGATGGGACAATGGGGATTATTAGAGACAGTGATGGGACAAAGGGGATTATTATAGACAGTGATGGGACAATGGGGATTATTATAGACAGTGATGAGACAATGGGGATTATTATATACATTGATGGGACAATGGGGATTATTATAGGCAGTGAAGAGACAATGGGGATTATTATAGAGAGTAATGAGACAATGGGGATTATTATAGACAGTGATGAGACAATGAGGATTATTATAGACAGTGATGAGACAATGAGGATTATTATAGACAGTGATGAGACAATGGGGATTATTATAGACAGTGAGGGACAATGCGGATTATTATAGACAGTGATGAGACAATGGGGATTATTATAGACAGTGATGGGACAATGGGGATTATTATAGACAGTGATGAGACAATGAGGATTATTACAGACAGTGATGGGACAATGGGAATTATTATAGACATTGATGGGACAATGAGGATTATTATAGACAGTGATGAGACAATGGGGATTATTATAGACAGTGATGAGACAATGAGGATTATTATAGACAGTGATGGGACAATGGGGATTATTAAAGACAGTGAGGGACAATGGGGATTATTATAGACAGTGAAGAGACAGTGGGGATTATTATAGACAGTGAGGGACAATGGGGATTATTATAGACAGTGATGAGACAATGGGGATTATTATAGACAGTGATAGGACAATGAGGATTATTATAGACAGTGATGGGACAATGGAGATTATTATAGACAGTGATGGGACAATGGGGATTATTATAGACAATGATGAGACAATGAGGATTACTATAGACAGTGATGAGACAATGAGGATTATTATAGACAGTTTTGAGACAATGAGGATTATTAAAGACTCGGATGAGACAATGGGGATTATTATATACAGTGATGGGACAATGTGGGGTTATTATAGACAGTGAGGAGACAATGAGGATTATAATAGACAGTCATGAGACAATGGGGATTATTATAGACAGTGATGAGACAATGGGGATTATTATATACCGTGATGGGACAATGGGGATTATTATAGGCAGTGAAGAGACAATGGGGATTATTATAGACAGTAATGAGACAATGGGGATTATTATAGACAGTGATGAGACAATGAGGATTATTATAGACAGTGATGAGACAATGAGGATTATTATAGACAGTGATGAGACAATGGGGATTATTATAGACAGTGATGGGACAATGGGGATTATTATAGACAGTGATGAGACAATGAGGATTATTATAGACAGTGATGGGACAATGGGAATTATTATAGACATTGATGGGACAATGAGGATTATTATAGACAGTGATGAGACAATGGGGATTATTATAGACAGTGATGAGACAATGGGGATTATTATAGACAGTGAGGGACAATGGGGATTATTATAGACAGTGATGGGACAATGGGGATTATTAGAGACAGTGATGAAACAATGGGGATTATTATAGACAGTGATGAGACAATGAGGATTATTATAGACAGTGATGGGACAATGGGGATTATTAAAGACAGTGAGGGACAATGGGGATTATGATCGACAGTGATGAGACAATGGGGATTATTATAGACAGTGATGAGACAATGAGGATTATTAAAGACAGTGAGGGACAGTGGGGATTATTATAGACAGTGAGGGACAATGGGGATTATTATAGACAGTGATGAGACAATGGGGATTATTTTAGACAGTGATGGGACAATGTGGATTATTATAGACAGTGATGAGCCAATGGGGATTATTATAGACAGTGATGAGACAATGGGGATTATTATAGACAGTGAGGGACAATGGGGATTATTATAGACAGTGATGGGACAATGGGGATTATTAGAGACAGTGATGGGACAAAGGGGATTATTATAGACAGTGATGGGACAATGGCGATTATTAGAGACAGTGATGAAACAATGGTGATTATAATAGACAGTGATGAGACAATGAGGATTATTATAGACAGTGATGGGACAATGGGGATTATTAAAGTCAGTGAGGGACAATGGGGATTATTATAGACAGTGATGAGACAATGGGGATTATTATAGACAGTGAAGGGACAATGGGGATTATTAAAGACAGTGAGGGACAGTGGGGATTATTATAGACAGTGATGGACAATGTGGATTATTATAGACAGTGATGGGACAATGGGGATTATTATACAGTGATGAGACAATGGGGATTATTATACAGTGATGAGACAATGGGGATTATTATACAGTGATGAGACAATGGGGATTATTATAGACAGTGATGGGACAAAAGGCATTATTATAGAAATTGAGGGACAATTGGGATTATTATAGACAGTGATGAGACAATGAGGGATTATTAAAGACATTGAGGGACAATGGGGATTATTATAGACAGTGATGGGACAATGGGGATTATTATAGACAGTGATGGGACAATGGGGATTATTAGAGACAGTGATGAGACAATGGGGATTATTATAGACAGTGATGGGACAATGGGGATTATTATAGACAGTGATGGGACAATGGGGATTATTATAGACAGTGATGATACAATGGGAATTATGATAGACAGTGATGGGACAATGAGGATTATTATAGGCTGTGATAGGACAATGGGTATTATTATAGACAGTGATGGGACAATGGGGATTATTATAGACAGTGATGAGACAATGGGGATTATTATAGACAGTGATGGGACCATGGGGATTATTTTCGACAGTGATGGGACAATGGGGATTATTATAGACAGTGATGGGACAATGGGGATTATTATAGACAGTGAGGGACAATGGGGAGTATTATAGTCAGTGATGGGACAATGGGGATTATTATAGACAGTGATGAGACAATGGGGATAATTATAGATAGTGTTGAGACAATGGAGATTATTATAGACAGTGATGGGACAATGGGGATTATTATAGACAGTGATGGGACAATGGGGATTATGATAGACAGTGATGGGACAATGGGGATTATTATGGTCAGTGATGGGACAATGGGGATTATTATAGACAGTGATGGGACAATGGGGATTATTATAGACAGTGAGGGACAATGGGGATTATGATAGACAGTGAGGGACAATGAGGATTATTATAGACAGTGATGGGACAATGGGGATTATTATAGACAGTGATGGGACAATGAGGATTATTATAGACAGTGATGGGACAATGGGGATTATTATAGATAGTGCGGGACAATGTGGATTATTATAGACAGTGATGAGTCAATGGGGATTATTATAGACAGTGATGAGACAATGAGGATTATTATAGACAGTGATGAGACAATGGGGATTATTATATACCGTGATGGGACAATGGGGATTATTATAGACAGTGAAGAGACAATGGGGATTATTATAGACAGTGATGAGACAATGGGGATTATTATAGACAGTGATGTGACAATGAGGATTATTATAGACAGTGATGGGACAATGGGGATTATTATAGACAGTGATGAGACAATGGTGATTATTATAGACAGTGATGAGAAAATGAGGATTATTATAGACAGTGATGAGACAATGGGTATTATTATAGACAGTGAGGGACAATGGGGATTATTATAGACAGTGATGAGACAATGGGGATTATTATAGACAGTGATAGGACAATGAGGATTATTATAGACAATGATGAGACAATGAGGATTATTATAGACAGTGATGAGAAAATGAGGATTATTAAAGACACGGATGAGACAATGGGGATTATTATATACAGTGATGGGACAATGTGGGATTATTATAGACAGTGAGGAGACAATGAGGATTATTATAGACAGTGATGAGACAATGGGGATTATTATAGACAGTGATGAGACAATGGGGATTATTATATACAGTGATGGGACAATGGGGATTATTATAGGCAGTGAAGAGACAATGGGGATTATTATAGACAGTAATGAGACAATGGGGATTATTATAGACAGTGATGAGACAATGAGGATTATTATAGACAGTGATGAGACAATGAGGATTATTATAGACAGTGATGAGACAATGGGGATTATTATAGACAGTGAGGGACAATGGGGAGTATTATAGTCAGTGATGGGACAATGGGGATTATTATATACAGTGATGGGACAATGAGGATTATTATAGGCTGCGATAGGACAATGTGTATTATTATAGACAGTGATGGGACAATGGGGATTATTATAGACAGTGATGAGACAATGGGGATTATTATAGACAGTGATGGGACCATGGGGATTATTTTCGACAGTGATGGGACAATGGGGATTATTATAGACAGTGATGGGACAATGGGGATTATTATAGACAGTGAGGGACAATGGGGAGTATTATAGACAGTGATGGGACAATGGGGATTATTATAGACAGTGATGAGACAATGGGGATAATTATAGATAGTGTTGAGACAATGGAGATTATTATAGACAGTGATGGGACAATGGGGATTATTATGGTCAGTGATGGGACAATGGGGATTATTATAGACAGTGATGGGACAATGGGGATTATTATAGACAGTGAGGGACAATGGGGATTATGATAGACAGTGAGGGACAATGAGGATTATTATAGACAGTGATGGGACAATGGGGATTATGATAGACAGTGAGGGACAATGAGGATTATTATAGACAGTGATGGGACAATGGGGATTATTATAGATAGTGCGGGACAATGTGGATTATTATAGACAGTGATGAGACAATGGGGATTATTATAGACAGTGATGAGACAATGAGGATTATTATAGACAGTGATGAGACAATGGGGATTATTATATACCGTGATGGGACAATGGGGATTATTATAGACAGTGAAGAGACAATGGGGATTATTATAGACAGTGATGAGACAATGGGGATTATTATAGACAGTGATGTGACAATGAGGATTATTATAGACATTGATGGGACAATGGGGATTATTATAGACAGTGATGAGACAATGGGGATTATTATAGACAGTGATGAGAAAATGAGGATTATTATAGACAGTGATGAGACAATGGGTATTATTATAGACAGTGAGGGACAATGGGGACTATTATAGACAGTGATGAGACAGTGGGGATTATTATAGACAGTGAGGGACAATGGGGATTATTATAGACAGTGATGAGACAATGGGGATTGTTATAGACAGTGATAGGACAATGAGGATTATTATAGACAGTGATGGGACAATGGGGATTATTATAGACAGTGATGGGACAATGGGGATTATTATAGACAATGATGAGACAATGAGGATTATTATAGACAGTGATGAGACAATGAGGATTATTATAGACAGTTTTGAGACAATGAGGATTATTAAAGACACGGATGAGACAATGGGGATTATTATATACAGTGATGGGACAATGTGGGATTATTATAGACAGTGAGGAGACAATGAGGATTATTATAGACAGTGATGAGACAATGGGGATTATTATAGACAGTGATGAGACAATGGGGATTATTATATACAGTGATGGGACAATGGGGATTATTATAGGCAGTGAAGAGACAATGGGGATTATTATAGACAGTAATGAGACAATGGGGATTATTATAGACAGTGATGAGACAATGAGGATTATTATAGACAGTGATGAGACAATGAGGATTATTATAGACAGTGATGAGACAATGGGGATTATTATAGACAGTGAGGGACAATGGGGATTATTATAGACAGTGATGAGACAATGGGGATTATTATAGACAGGGATGGGACAATGGGGATTATTATAGACAGTGATGAGACAATGAGGATTATTATAGACAGTGATGGGACAATGGGAATTATTATAGACATTGATGGGACAATGAGGATTATTATAGACAGTGATGAGACAATGGGGATTATTATAGACAGTGATGAGACAATGGGGATTATTATAGACAGTGAGGGACAATGGGGATTATTATAGACAGTGATGGGACAATGGGGATTATTAGAGACAGTGATGGGACAAAGGGGATTATTATAGACAGTGATGGGACAATGGCGATTATTAGAGACAGTGATGAAACAATGGGGATTATTATAGACAGTGATGAGACAATGAGGATTATTATAGACAGTGATGGGACAATGGGGATTATTGAAGACAGTGAGGGACAATGGGGATTATGATCGACAGTGATGAGACAATGGGGATTATTATAGACAGTGAAGAGACAATGAGGATTATTAAAGACAGTGAGGGACAGTGGGGATTATTATAGACAGTGAGGGACAATGGGGATTATTTTCGACAGTGATGAGACAATGGGGATTATTAAAGACAGTGAGGGACAGTGGGGATTATAATAGACAGTGAGGGACAATGGGGATTATTATAGACAGTGATGAGACAATGGGGATTATTTTAGACAGTGATGGGACAATGTGGATTATTATAGACAGTGATGAGACAATGGGGATTATTATAGACAGTGATGAGACAATGGGGATTATTATAGACAGTGAGGGACAATGGGGATTATTATAGACAGTGATGGGACAATGGGGATTATTAGAGAGAGTGATGGGACAAAGGGGATTATTATAGACAGTGATGGGACAATGGCGATTATTAGAGACAGTGATGAGACAATGAGGATTATTATAGACAGTGATGGGACAATGGGGATTATTAAAGACAGTGAGGGACAATGGGGATTATTATAGACAGTGATGAGACAATGGGGATTATTATAGACAGTGAAGGGACAATGGGGATTATTAAAGACAGTGAGGGACAGTGGGGATTATTATAGACAGTGATGAGACAATGAGGATTATTATAGACAGTGAGGGACAATGGGGATTATTATAGACAGTGAGGGACAATGGGGATTATTATAGACAGTGATGGGACAATGTGGATTATTATAGACAGTGATGAGACAAAGGCGATTATTATAGACAGTGATGAGACAATGAGGATTATTATCGACAGTGGTGAGACAATGGGGATTATTATAGACAGTGAGGGACAATGGGGATTATTATAGACAGTGATGAGACAGTGGGGATTATTATAGACAGTGAGGGACAATGGGGATTATTATAGACAGTGATGAGACAATGGGGATTATTATAGACAGTGATGAGACAATGGGGATTATTATATACAGTGATGGGACAATGGGGATTATTATAGGCAGTGATGGGACAATGGGGATTATTATAGACAGTGATGAGACAATGGGGATTATTATAGACAGTGAGGGACAATGGGGATTATTATAGACAGTGATGGGACAATGGGGATTATTATAGACAATGATGAGACAATGAGGATTATTATAGACAGTGATGAGACAATGAGGATTATTATAGACAGTTTTGAGACAATGAGGATTATTAAAGACACGGATGAGACAATGGGGATTATTATATACAGTGATGGGACAATGAGGATTATTATAGGCTGCGATAGGACAATGGGTATTATTATAGACAGTGATGGGACAATGGGGATTATTATAGACAGTGATGAGACAATGGGGATTATTATAGACAGTGATGGGACCATGGGGATTATTTTCGACAGTGATGGGACAATGGGGATTATTATAGACAGTGATGGGACAATGGGGATTATTATAGACAGTGAGGGACAATGGGGAGTATTATAGACAGTGATGGGACAATGGGGATTATTATAGACAGTGATGAGACAATGGGGATAATTATAGATAGTGTTGAGACAATGGGGATTATTATAGACAGTGATGGGACAATGGGGATTATTATAGACAGTGATGGGACAATGGGGATTATTATAGACAGTGATGGGACAATGGGGATTATTATGGTCAGTGATGGGACAATGGGGATTATTATAGACAGTGATGGGACAATGGGGATTATTATAGACAGTGAGGGACAATGGGGATTATGATAGACAGTGAGGGACAATGAGGATTATTATAGACAGTGATGGGACAATGGGGATTATTATAGACAGTGATGGGACAATGAGGATTATTATAGACAGTGATGGGACAATGGGGATTATTATAGATAGTGCGGGACAATGTGGATTATTATAGACAGTGATGAGACAATGGGGATTATTATAGACAGTGATGAGACAATGAGGATTATTATAGACAGTGATGAGACAATGGGGATTATTATATACCGTGATGGGTCAATGGGGATTATTATGGACAGTGAAGAGACAATGGGGATTATTATAGACAGTGATGAGACAATGGGGATTATTATAGACAGTGATGTGACAATGAGGATTATTATAGACAGTGATGGGACAATGGGGATTATTATAGACAGTGATGAGACAATGGGGATTATTATAGACAGTGATGAGAAAATGAGGATTATTATAGACAGTGATGAGACAATGGGTATTATTATAGACAGTGAGGGACAATGGGGATTATTATAGACAGTGATGAGACAGTGGGGATTATTATAGACAGTGAGGGACAATGGGGATTATTATAGACAGTGATAAGACAATGGGGATTGTTATAGACAGTGATAGGACAATGAGGATTATTATAGACAGTGATGGGACAATGGGGATTATTATAGACAGTGATGGGACAATGGGGATTATTATAGACAATGATGAGACAATGAGGATTATTATAGACAGTGATGAGACAATGAGGATTATTATAGACAGTTTTGAGACAATGAGGATTATTAAAGACACGGATGAGACAATGGGGATTATTATATACAGTGATGGGACAATGTGGGATTATTATAGACAGTGAGGAGACAATGAGGATTATTATAGACAGTGATGAGACAATGGGGATTATTATAGACAGTGATGAGACAATGGGGATTATTATATACAGTGATGGGACAATGGGGATTATTATAGGCAGTGAAGAGACAATGGGGATTATTATAGACAGTAATGAGACAATGGGGATTATTATAGACAGTGATGAGACAATGAGGATTATTATAGACAGTGATGAGACAATGAGGATTATTATAGACAGTGATGAGACAATGGGGATTATTATAGACAGTGAGGGACAATGGGGATTATTATAGACAGTGATGAGACAATGGGGATTATTATAGACAGTGATGGGACAATGGGGATTATTATAGACAGTGATGAGACAATGAGGATTATTATAGACAGTGATGGGACAATGGGAATTATTATAGACATTGATGGGACAATGAGGATTATTATAGACAGTGATGAGACAATGGGGATTATTATAGACAGTGATGAGACAATGGGGATTATTATAGACAGTGAGGGACAATGGGGATTATTATAGACAGTGATGGGACAATGGGGATTATTAGAGACAGTGATGGGACAAAGGGGATTATTATAGACAGTGATGGGACAATGGCGATTATTAGAGACAGTGATGAAACAATGGGGATTATTATAGACAGTGATGAGACAATGAGGATTATTATAGACAGTGATGCGACAATGGGGATTATTAAAGACAGTGAGGGACAATGGGGATTATGATCGACAGTGAGGGACAGTGGGGATTATAATAGACAGTGAGGGACAATGGGGATTATTATAGACAGTGATGAGACAATGGGGATTATTTTAGACAGTGATGGGACAATGTGGATTATTATAGACAGTGATGAGACAATGGGGATTATTATAGACAGTGATGAGACAATGGGGATTATTATAGACAGTGAGGGACAATGGGGATTATTATAGACACTGATGGTACAATGGGGATTATTAGAGACAGTGATGGGACAAAGGGGATTATTATAGACAGTGATGGGACAATGGCGATTATTAGAGACAGTGATGAGACAATGAGGATTATTATAGACAGTGATGGGACAATGGGGATTATTAAAGACAGTGAGGGACAATGGGGATTATTATAGACAGTGATGAGACAATGGGGATTATTATAGACAGTGAAGGGACAATGGGGATTATTAAAGACAGTGAGGGACAGTGGGGATTATTATAGACAGTGAGGGACAATGGGGATTATTATAGACAGTGATGAGACAATGGGGATTATTATAGACAGTGATGGGACAATGTGGATTATTATAGACAGTGATGAGACAAAGGGGATTATTATAGACAGTGATGAGACAATGAGGATTATTATCGACAGTGGTGAGACAATGGGGATTATTATAGACAGTGAGGGACAATGGGAATTATTATAGACAGTGATGAGACAGTGGGGATTATTATAGACAGTGAGGGACAATGGGGATTATTATAGACAGTGATGAGACAATGGGGATTTTTATAGACAGTGATGAGACAATGGGGATTATTATATACAGTGATGGGACAATGGGGATTATTATAGGCAGTGATGGGACAATGGGGATTATTATAGACAGTGATGAGACAATGGGGATTATTATAGACAGTGAGGGACAATGGGGATTATTATAGACAGTGATGGGACAATGGGGATTATTATAGACAATGATGAGACAATGAGGATTATTATAGACAGTGATGAGACAATGAGGATTATTATAGACAGTTTTGAGACAATGAGGATTATTAAAGACACGGATGGGACAATGTGGGATTATTATAGACAGTGAGGAGACAATTAGGATTATTATAGACAGTGATGAGACAATGGGGATTATTATAGACAGTGATGAGACAATGGGAATTATTATATACAGTGATGGGACAATGGGGATTATTATAGGCAGTGAAGAGACAATGGGGATTATTATAGACAGTGATGAGACAATGGGGATTATTATAGACACTGATGAGACAATGAGGATTATTATAGACAGTGATGAGACAATGAGGATTATTATAGACAGTGATGAGACAATGAGGATTATTATAGACAGTGATGAGACAATGGGGATTATTATAGACAGTGAGGGACAATGGGGATTATTATAGACAGTGATGAGACAATGGGGATTATTATAGACAGTGATGGGACAATGGGGATTATTATAGACAGTGATGAGACAATGAGGATTATTATAGACAGTGATGGGACAATGGGAATTATTATAGACATTGATGGGACAATGAGGATTATTATAGACAGTGATGAGACAATGGGGAGTATTATAGACAGTGATGAGACAATGGGGATTATTATAGACAGTGAGGGACAATGGGGATTATTATAGACAGTGATGGGACAATGGGGATTATTAGAGACAGTGATGCGACAAAGGGGATTATTATAGACAGTGATGGGACAATGGGGATTATTATAGACAGTGATGGGACAATGGGGATTATTAGAGACAGTGATGCGACAAAGGGGATTATTATAGACAGTGAGGGACAATGGGGATTATTTTCGACAGTGATGGGACAATGGGGATTATTATAGACAGTGATGGGACAATGGGGATTATTATAGACAGTGAGGGACAATGGGGAGTATTATAGTCAGTGATGGGACAATGGGGATTATTATAGACAGTGATGAGACAATGGGGTTAATTATAGATAGTGTTGAGACAATGGAGATTATTATAGACAGTGATGGGACAATGGGGATTATTATAGACAGTGATGGGACAATGGGGATTATTATAGACAGTGATGGGACAATGGGGATTATTATGGTCAGTGATGGGACAATGGGGATTATTATAGACAGTGATGGGACAATGGGGATTATTATAGACAGTGAGGGACAATGCGGATTATGATAGACAGTGACGGACAATGAGGATTATTATAGACAGTGATGGGACAATGGGGATTATTATAGACAGTGATGGGACAATGAGGATTATTATAGACAGTGATGGGACAATGGGGATTATTATAGATAGTGCGGGACAATGTGGATTATTATAGACAGTGATGAGACAATGGGGATTATTATAGACAGTGATGAGACAATGAGGATTATTATAGACAGTGATGAGACAATGGGGATTATTATATACCGTGATGGGACAATGGGGATTATTATAGACAGTGAAGAGACAATGGGGATTATTATAGACAGTGATGAGACAATGGGGATTATTATAGACAGTGATGTGACAATGAGGATTATTATAGACAGTGATGGGACAATGGGGATTATTATAGACAGTGATGAGACAATTGTGATTATTATAGACAGTGATGAGAAAATGTGGATTATTATAGACAGTGATGAGACAATGGCGATTATTAGAGACAGTGATGAGACAATGAGGATTATTATAGACAGTGATGGGACAATGGGGATTATTATAGACAGTGATGGGACAATGGCGATTATTAGAGACAGTGATGAGACAATGAGGATTATTATAGACAGTGATGGGACAATGGGGATTATTAAAGACAGTGAGGGACAATGGGGATTATTATAGACAGTGATGAGACAATGGGGATTATTAAAGACAGTGAGGGACAATGGGGATTATTATAGACAGTGATGAGACAATGGGGATTATTATAGACAGTGAAGGGACAATGGGGATTATTAAAGACAGTGAGGGACAGTGGGGATTATTATAGACAGTGAGGGACAATGGGGATTATTATAGACAGTGATGAGACAATGGGGATTATTATAGACAGTGATGGGACAATGTGGATTATTATAGACAGTGATGAGACAAAGGGGATTATTATAGACAGTGATGAGACAATGAGGATTATTATAGACAGTTTTGAGACAATGAGGATTATTAAAGACACGGATGAGACAATGGGGATTATTATATAGAGTGATGGGACAATGTGGGATTATTATAGACAGTGAGGAGACAATGAGGATTATTATAGACAGTGATGAGACAATGGGGATTATTATAGACAGTGATGAGACAATGGGGATTATTATATACAGTGATGGGACAATGGGGATTATTATAGGCAGTGAAGAGACAATGGGGATTATTATAGACAGTAATGAGACAATGGGGATTATTATAGACAGTGATGAGACAATGAGGATTATTATAGACAGTGATGAGACGATGAGGATTATTATAGACAGTGAGGGACAATGGGGATTATTATAGACAGTGATGAGACAATGGGGATTATTATAGACAGTGATGGGACAATGGGGATTATTATAGACAGTGATGAGACAATGAGGATTATTATAGACAGTGATGGGACAATGGGAATTATTATAGACAGTGATGAGACAATGGGGATTATTATAGACAGTGAGGGACAATGGGGATTATTATAGACAGTGATGGGACAATGGGGATTATTATAGACAATGATGAGACAATGAGGATTATTATAGACAGTGATGAGACAATGAGGATTATTATAGACAGTTTTGAGACAATGAGGATTATTAAAGACACGGATGAGACAATGGGGATTATTATATACAGTGATGGGACAATGTGGGATTATTATAGACAGTGAGGAGACAATTAGGATTATTATAGACAGTGATGAGACAATGGGAATTATTATATACAGTGACGGGACAATGGGGATTATTATAGGCAGTGAAGAGACAATGGGGATTATTATAGACAGTGATGAGACAATGGGGATTATTATAGACACTGATGAGACAATGAGGATTATTATAGACAGTGATGAGACAATGAGGATTATTATAGACAGTGATGAGACAATGAGGATTATTATAGACAGTGATGAGACAATGGGGATTATTATAGACAGTGAGGGACAATGGGGATTATTATAGACAGTGATGGGACAATGGGGATTATTATAGACAGTGATGAGACAATGAGGATTATTATAGACAGTGATGGGACAATGGGAATTATTATAGACATTGATGGGACAATGAGGATTATTATAGACAGTGATGAGACAATGGGGAGTATTATAGACAGTGATGAGACAATGGGGATTATTATAGACAGTGAGGGACAATGGGGATTATTATAGACAGTGATGGGACAATGGGGATTATTAGAGACAGTGATGCGACAAAGGGGATTATTATAGACAGTGATGGGACAATGGGGATTATTATAGACAGTGATGGGACAATAGGGATTATTATAGACAGTGATGGGACAATGGGGATTATTAGAGACAGTGATGGGACAATGGGGATTATTATAGACAGTGATGGGACAATGGGGATTATTATAGACAGTGAGGGACAATGGGGATTATTATAGACAGTGATGGGACAATGGGGATTATTAGAGACAGTGATGCGACAAAGGGGATTATTATAGACAGTGAGGGACAATGGGGATTATGATCGACAGTGATGAGACAATGGGGATTAATATAGACAGTGATGAGACAATGAGGATTATTATAGACAGTGATGGGACAATGGGGATTATTAAAGACAGTGAGGGACAATGGGGATTATGATCGACAGTGATGAGACAATGGGGATTAATATAGACAGTGATGAGACAATGAGGATTATTAAAGACAGTGAGGGACAGTGGGGATTATTATAGACAGTGAGGGACAATGGGGATTATTATAGACAGTGATGAGACAATGGGGATTATTTTAGACAGTGATGGGACAATGTGGATTATTTTTGACAGTGATGAGACATTGGGGATTATTATAGACAGTGAGGGACAATGGGGATTATTATAGACAGTGATGGGACAATGGGGATTATTATAGACAGTGATGGGACAATGGGGATTATTATAGACAGTGATGGGACAATGGGGATTATTATAGACAGTGATGGGACAATGGGGATTATTATAGACAGTGATGGGACAATGGGGATTATTATAGACAGTGATGAGACAATGAGGATTATTATAGACAGTGATGGGACAATGGGAATTATTATAGACATTGATGGGACAATGAGGATTATTATAGACAGTGATGAGACAATGGGGAGTATTATAGACAGTGATGGGACAATGGGGATTATTATAGACAGTGATGAGACAATGAGGATTATTATAGACAGTGATGGGACAATGGGAATTATTATAGACATTGATGGGACAATGAGGATTATTATAGACAGTGATGAGACAATGGGGAGTATTATAGACAGTGATGAGACAATGGGGATTATTATAGACAGTGAGGGACAATGGGGATTATTATAGACAGTGATGGGACAATGGGGATTATTAGAGACAGTGATGCGACAAAGGGGATTATTATAGACAGTGATGGGACAATGGGGATTATTATAGACAGTGATGGGACAATGGGGATTATTAGAGACAGTGATGCGACAAAGGGGATTATTATAGACAGTGAGGGACAATGGGGATTATTTTCGACAGTGATGGGACAATGGGGATTATTATAGACAGTGATGGGACAATGGGGATTATTATAGACAGTGAGGGACAATGGGGAGTATTATAGTCAGTGATGGGACAATGGGGATTATTATAGACAGTGATGAGACAATGGGGTTAATTATAGATAGTGTTGAGACAATGGAGATTATTATAGACAGTGATGGGACAATGGGGATTATTATAGACAGTAATGGGACAATGGGGATTATTATAGACAGTGATGGGACAATGGGGATTATTATGGTCAGTGATGGGACAATGGGGATTATTATAGACAGTGATGGGACAATGGGGATTATTATAGACAGTGAGGGACAATGCGGATTATGATAGACAGTGACGGACAATGAGGATTATTATAGACAGTGATGGGACAATGGGGATTATTATAGACAGTGATGGGACAATGAGGATTATTATAGACAGTGATGGGACAATGGGGATTATTATAGATAGTGCGGGACAATGTGGATTATTATAGACAGTGATGAGACAATGGGGATTATTATAGACAGTGATGAGACAATGAGGATTATTATAGACAGTGATGAGACAATGGGGATTATTATATACCGTGATGGGACAATGGGGATTATTATAGACAGTGAAGAGACAATGGGGATTATTATAGACAGTGATGAGACAATGGGGATTATTATAGACAGTGATGTGACAATGAGGATTATTATAGACAGTGATGGGACAATGGGGATTATTATAGACAGTGATGAGACAATGGGGATTATTATAGACAGTGATGAGAAAATGTGGATTATTATAGACAGTGATGAGACAATGGGTATTATTATAGACAGTGAGGGACAATGGGGATTATTATAGAAAGTGATGAGACAATGGGGATTATTATAGACAGTGAGGGACAATGGGGATTATTATAGACAGTGATGGGACAATGGGGATTATTAGAGACAGTGATGGGACAAAGGGGATTATTATAGACAGTGATGGGACAATGGCGATTATTAGAGACAGTGATGTAACAATGGGGATTATTATAGACAGTGATGAGACAATGAGGATTATTATAGACAGTGATGGGACAATGGGGATTATTAAAGACAGTGAGGGACAATGGGGATTATGATCGACAGTGATGAGACAATGGGGATTATTATAGACAGTGATGAGACAATGAGGATTATTAAAGACAGTGAGGGACAGTGTGGATTATTATAGACAGTGAGGGACAATGGGGATTATTATAGACAGTGATGAGACAATGGGGATTATTAAAGACAGTGAGGGACAGTGGGGATTATTATAGACAGTGAGGGACAATGGGGATTATTATAGACAGTGATGAGACAATGGGGATTATTTTAGACAGTGATGGGACAATGTGGATTATTATAGACAGTGATGAGACAATGGGGATTATTATAGACAGTGATGAGACAATGGGGATTATTATAGACAGTGAGGGACAATGGGGATTATTATAGACAGTGATGGGACAATGGGGATTATTAGAGACAGTGATGGGACAAAGGGGATTATTATAGACAGTGATGGGACAATGGCGATTATTAGAGACAGTGATGAGACAATGAGGATTATTATAGACAGTGATGGGACAATGGGGATTATTAAAGACAGTGAGGGACAATGGGGATTATTATAGACAGTGATGAGACAATGGGGATTATTATAGACAGTGAAGGGACAATGGGGATTATTAAAGACAGTGAGGGACAGTGGGGATTATTATAGACAGTGAGGGACAATGGGGATTATTATAGATAGTGATGAGACAATGAGGATTATTATAGACAGTTTTGAGACAATGAGGATTATTAAAGACACGGATGAGACAATGGGGATTATTATATAGAGTGATGGGACAATGTGGGATTATTATAGACAGTGAGGAGACAATGAGGATTATTATAGACAGTGATGAGACAATGGGGATTATTATAGACAGTGATGAGACAATGGGGATTATTATATACAGTGATGGGACAATGGGGATTATTATAGGCAGTGAAGAGACAATGGGGATTATTATAGACAGTAATGAGACAATGGGGATTATTATAGACAGTGATGAGACAATGAGGATTATTATAGACGGTGATGAGACGATGAGGATTATTATAGACAGTGAGGGACAATGGGGATTATTATAGACAGTGATGAGACAATGGGGATTATTATAGACAGTGATGGGACAATGGGGATTATTATAGACAGTGATGAGACAATGAGGATTATTATAGACAGTGATGGGACAATGGGAATTATTATAGACAGTGATGAGACAATGGGGATTATTATAGACAGTGAGGGACAATGGGGATTATTATAGACAGTGATGGGACAATGGGGATTATTATAGACAATGATGAGACAATGAGGATTATTATAGACAGTGATGAGACAATGAGGATTATTATAGACAGTTTTGAGACAATGAGGATTATTAAAGACACGGATGAGACAATGGGGATTATTATATACAGTGATGGGACAATGTGGGATTATTATAGACAGTGAGGAGACAATTAGGATTATTATAGACAGTGATGAGACAATGGGAATTATTATATACAGTGACGGGACAATGGGGATTATTATAGGCAGTGAAGAGACAATGGGGATTATTATAGACAGTGATGAGACAATGGGGATTATTATAGACACTGATGAGACAATGAGGATTATTATAGACAGTGATGAGACAATGAGGATTATTATAGACAGTGATGAGACAATGAGGATTATTATAGACAGTGATGAGACAATGGGGATTATTATAGACAGTGAGGGACAATGGGGATTATTATAGACAGTGATGGGACAATGGGGATTATTATAGACAGTGATGAGACAATGAGGATTATTATAGACAGTGATGGGACAATGGGAATTATTATAGACATTGATGGGACAATGAGGATTATTATAGACAGTGATGAGACAATGGGGAGTATTATAGACAGTGATGAGACAATGGGGATTATTATAGACAGTGAGGGACAATGGGGATTATTATAGACAGTGATGGGACAATGGGGATTATTAGAGACAGTGATGCGACAAAGGGGATTATTATAGACAGTGATGGGACAATGGGGATTATTATAGACAGTGATGGGACAATAGGGATTATTATAGACAGTGATGGGACAATGGGGATTATTAGAGACAGTGATGGGACAATGGGGATTATTATAGACAGTGATGGGACAATGGGGATTATTATAGACAGTGAGGGACAATGGGGATTATTATAGACAGTGATGGGACAATGGGGATTATTAGAGACAGTGATGCGACAAAGGGGATTATTATAGACAGTGAGGGACAATGGGGATTATGATCGACAGTGATGAGACAATGGGGATTAATATAGACAGTGATGAGACAATGAGGATTATTATAGACAGTGATGGGACAATGGGGATTATTAAAGACAGTGAGGGACAATGGGGATTATGATCGACAGTGATGAGACAATGGGGATTAATATAGACAGTGATGAGACAATGAGGATTATTAAAGACAGTGAGGGACAGTGGGGATTATTATAGACAGTGAGGGACAATGGGGATTATTATAGACAGTGATGAGACAATGGGGATTATTTTAGACAGTGATGGGACAATGTGGATTATTTTTGACAGTGATGAGACATTGGGGATTATTATAGACAGTGAGGGACAATGGGGATTATTATAGACAGTGATGGGACAATGGGGATTATTATAGACAGTGATGGGACAATGGGGATTATTATAGACAGTGATGGGACAATGGGGATTATTATAGACAGTGATGGGACAATGGGGATTATTATAGACAGTGATGGGACAATGGGGATTATTATAGACAGTGATGAGACAATGAGGATTATTATAGACAGTGATGGGACAATGGGAATTATTATAGACATTGATGGGACAATGAGGATTATTATAGACAGTGATGAGACAATGGGGAGTATTATAGACAGTGATGGGACAATGGGGATTATTATAGACAGTGATGAGACAATGAGGATTATTATAGACAGTGATGGGACAATGGGAATTATTATAGACATTGATGGGACAATGAGGATTATTATAGACAGTGATGAGACAATGGGGAGTATTATAGACAGTGATGAGACAATGGGGATTATTATAGACAGTGAGGGACAATGGGGATTATTATAGACAGTGATGGGACAATGGGGATTATTAGAGACAGTGATGCGACAAAGGGGATTATTATAGACAGTGATGGGACAATGGGGATTATTATAGACAGTGATGGGACAATGGGGATTATTAGAGACAGTGATGCGACAAAGGGGATTATTATAGACAGTGAGGGACAATGGGGATTATTTTCGACAGTGATGGGACAATGGGGATTATTATAGACAGTGATGGGACAATGGGGATTATTATAGACAGTGAGGGACAATGGGGAGTATTATAGTCAGTGATGGGACAATGGGGATTATTATAGACAGTGATGAGACAATGGGGTTAATTATAGATAGTGTTGAGACAATGGAGATTATTATAGACAGTGATGGGACAATGGGGATTATTATAGACAGTGATGGGACAATGGGGATTATTATAGACAGTGATGGGACAATGGGGATTATTATGGTCAGTGATGGGACAATGGGGATTATTATAGACAGTGATGGGACAATGGGGATTATTATAGACAGTGAGGGACAATGCGGATTATGATAGACAGTGACGGACAATGAGGATTATTATAGACAGTGATGGGACAATGGGGATTATTATAGACAGTGATGGGACAATGAGGATTATTATAGACAGTGATGGGACAATGGGGATTATTATAGATAGTGCGGGACAATGTGGATTATTATAGACAGTGATGAGACAATGGGGATTATTATAGACAGTGATGAGACAATGAGGATTATTATAGACAGTGATGAGACAATGGGGATTATTATATACCGTGATGGGACAATGGGGATTATTATAGACAGTGAAGAGACAATGGGGATTATTATAGACAGTGATGAGACAATGGGGATTATTATAGACAGTGATGTGACAATGAGGATTATTATAGACAGTGATGGGACAATGGGGATTATTATAGACAGTGATGAGACAATGGGGATTATTATAGACAGTGATGAGAAAATGTGGATTATTATAGACAGTGATGAGACAATGGGTATTATTATAGACAGTGAGGGACAATGGGGATTATTATAGACAGTGATGAGACAATGGGGATTATTATAGACAGTGAGGGACAATGGGGATTATTATAGACAGTGATGGGACAATGGGGATTATTAGAGACAGTGATGGGACAAAGGGGATTATTATAGACAGTGATGGGACAATGGCGATTATTAGAGACAGTGATGTAACAATGGGGATTATTATAGACAGTGATGAGACAATGAGGATTATTATAGACAGTGATGGGACAATGGGGATTATTAAAGACAGTGAGGGACAATGGGGATTATGATCGACAGTGATGAGACAATGGGGATTATTATAGACAGTGATGAGACAATGAGGATTATTAAAGACAGTGAGGGACAGTGTGGATTATTATAGACAGTGAGGGACAATGGGGATTATTATAGACAGTGATGAGACAATGGGGATTATTAAAGACAGTGAGGGACAGTGGGGATTATTATAGACAGTGAGGGACAATGGGGATTATTATAGACAGTGATGAGACAATGGGGATTATTTTAGACAGTGATGGGACAATGTGGATTATTATAGACAGTGATGAGACAATGGGGATTATTATAGACAGTGATGAGACAATGGGGATTATTATAGACAGTGAGGGACAATGGGGATTATTATAGACAGTGATGGGACAATGGGGATTATTAGAGACAGTGATGGGACAAAGGGGATTATTATAGACAGTGATGGGACAATGGCGATTATTAGAGACAGTGATGAGACAATGAGGATTATTATAGACAGTGATGGGACAATGGGGATTATTAAAGACAGTGAGGGACAATGGGGATTATTATAGACAGTGATGAGACAATGGGGATTATTATAGACAGTGAAGGGACAATGGGGATTATTAAAGACAGTGAGGGACAGTGGGGATTATTATAGACAGTGAGGGACAATGGGGATTATTATAGATAGTGATGAGACAATGGGGATTATTATAGACAGTGATGGGACAATGTGGATTATTATAGACAGTGATGAGACAAAGGGGATTATTATAGACAGTGATGAGACAATGAGGATTATTATCGACAGTGGTGAGACAATGGGGATTATTATAGACAGTGAGGGACAATGGGGATTATTATAGACAGTGATGAGACAGTGGGGATTATTATAGACAGTGAGGGACAATGAGGATTATTGTAGACAGTGATGAGACAATGGGGATTATTATAGACAGTGATGAGACAATGGGGATTATTATATACAGTGATGGGACAATGGGGATTATTATAGGCAGTGATGGGACAATGGGGATTATTATAGACAGTGATGAGACAATGGGGATTATTATAGACTGTGAGGGACAATGGGGATTATTATAGACAGTGATGGGACAATGGGGATTATTATAGACAATGATGAGACAATGAGGATTATTACAGACAGTGATGAGACAATGGGGATTATTATGGACAGTGATGTGACAATGAGGATTATTATAGACAGTGATGGGACAATGGGGATTATTATAGACAGTGATGAGACAATGAGGATTATTATAGACAGTTTTGAGACAATGAGGATTATTAAAGACACGGATGAGACAATGGGGATTATTATATAGAGTGATGGGACAATGTGGGATTATTATAGACAGTGAGGAGACAATGAGGATTATTATAGACAGTGATGAGACAATGGGGATTATTATAGACAGTGATGAGACAATGGGGATTATTATATACAGTGATGGGACAATGGGGATTATTATAGGCAGTGAAGAGACAATGGGGATTATTATAGACAGTAATGAGACAATGGGGATTATTATAGACAGTGATGAGACAATGAGGATTATTATAGACAGTGATGAGACGATGAGGATTATTATAGACAGTGAGGGACAATGGGGATTATTATAGACAGTGATGAGACAATGGGGATTATTATTGACAGTGATGGGACAATGGGGATTATTATAGACAGTGATGAGACAATGAGGATTATTATAGACAGTGATGGGACAATGGGAATTATTATAGACAGTGATGAGACAATGGGGATTATTATAGACAGTGAGGGACAATGGGGATTATTATAGACAGTGATGGGACAATGGGGATTATTATAGACAATGATGAGACAATGAGGATTATTATAGACAGTGATGAGACAATGAGGATTATTATAGACAGTTTTGAGACAATGAGGATTATTAAAGACACGGATGAGACAATGGGGATTATTATATACAATGACGGGACAATGGGGATTATTATAGGCAGTGCAGAGACAATGGGGATTATTATAGACAGTGATGAGACAATGGGGATTATTATAGACACTGATGAGACAATGAGGATTATTATAGACAGTGATGAGACAATGAGGATTATTATAGACAGTGATGAGACAATGAGGATTATTATAGACAGTGATGAGACAATGGGGATTATTATAGACAGTGAGGGACAATGGGGATTATTATAGACAGTGATGGGACAATGGGGATTATTATAGACAGTGATGAGACAATGAGGATTATTATAGACAGTGATGGGACAATGGGAATTATTATAGACATTGATGGGACAATGAGGATTATTATAGACAGTGATGAGACAATGGGGAGTATTATAGACAGTGATGAGACAATGGGGATTATTATAGACAGTGAGGGACAATGGGGATTATTATAGACAGTGATGGGACAATGGGGATTATTAGAGACAGTGATGCGACAAAGGGGATTATTATAGACAGTGATGGGACAATGGGGATTATTATAGACAGTGATGGGACAATAGGGATTATTATAGACAGTGATGGGACAATGGGGATTATTAGAGACAGTGATGGGACAATGGGGATTATTATAGACAGTGATGGGACAATGGGGATTATTATAGACAGTGAGGGACAATGGGGATTATTATAGACAGTGATGGGACAATGGGGATTATTAGAGACAGTGATGCGACAAAGGGGATTATTATAGACAGTGAGGGACAATGGGGATTATGATCGACAGTGATGAGACAATGGGGATTAATATAGACAGTGATGAGACAATGAGGATTATTATAGACAGTGATGGGACAATGGGGATTATTAAAGACAGTGAGGGACAATGGGGATTATGATCGACAGTGATGAGACAATGGGGATTAATATAGACAGTGATGAGACAATGAGGATTATTAAAGACAGTGAGGGACAGTGGGGATTATTATAGACAGTGAGGGACAATGGGGATTATTATAGACAGTGATGAGACAATGGGGATTATTTTAGACAGTGATGGGACAATGTGGATTATTTTTGACAGTGATGAGACATTGGGGATTATTATAGACAGTGAGGGACAATGGGGATTATTATAGACAGTGATGGGACAATGGGGATTATTATAGACAGTGATGGGACAATGGGGATTATTATAGACAGTGATGGGACAATGGGGATTATTATAGACAGTGATGGGACAATGGGGATTATTATAGACAGTGATGGGACAATGGGGATTATTATAGACAGTGATGGGACAAAGGGGATTATTATAGACAGTGATGGGACAATGGGGATTATTATAGACAGTGATGGGACAATGGGGATTATTATAGACAGTGATGGGACAATGGGGATTATTATAGACAGTGATGAGATAATGGGGATTATTATAGACAGTGATGGGACAAAGGGGATTATTATAGACAGTGATGGGACAATGGCGATTATTAGAGACAGTGATGAAACAATGGGGATTATAATAGACAGTGATGAGACAATGAGGATTATTATAGACAGTGATGGGACAATGGGGATTATTAAAGACAGTGAGGGACAATGGGGATTATTATAGACAGTGATGAGACAATGGGGATTATTATAGACAGTGAAGGGACAATGGGGATTATTAAAGACAGTGAGGGACAGTGGGGATTATTATAGACAGTGAGGGACAATGGGGATTATTATAGACATTGATGAGACAATGGGGATTATTATAGACAGTGATGGGACAATGGGGATTATTATACAGTGATGAGACAATGGGGATTATTATACAGTGATGAGACAATGGGGATTATTATAGACAGTGATGGGACAAAAGGCATTATTATAGAAATTGAGGGAAAATTGGGATTATTATAGACAGTGATGAGACAATGAGGGATTATTAAAGACATTGAGGGACAATGGGGATTATTATAGACAGTGATGGGACAATGGGGATTATTATAGACAGTGATGGGACAATGGGGATTATTAGAGACAGTGATGAGACAATGGGGATTATTATAGACAGTGATGGGACAATGGGAATATTATAGACAGTGATGGGACAATGGGGATTATTATAGTCAGTGATGATACAATGGGAATTATGATAGACAGTGATGGGACAATGAGGATTATTATAGGCTGTGATAGGACAATGGGTATTATTATAGACTGTGATGGGACAATGGGGATTATTATAGACAGTGATGAGACAATGGGGATTATTATAGACAGTGATGGGACCATGGGGATTATTTTCGACAGTGATGGGACAATGGGGATTATTATAGACAGTGATGGGACAATGGGGATTATTATAGACAGTGAGGGACAATGGGGAGTATTATAGTCAGTGATGGGACAATGGGGATTATTATAGACAGTGATGAGACAATGGGGATAATTATAGATAGTGTTGAGACAATGGAGATTATTATAGACAGTGATGGGACAATGGGGATTATTATAGACAGTGATGGGACAATGGGGATTATTATAGACAGTGATGGGACAATGGGGATTATTATGGTCAGTGATGGGACAATGGGGATTATTATAGACAGTGATGGGACAATGGGGATTATTATAGACAGTGAGGGACAATGGTGATTATGATAGACAGTGAGGGACAATGAGGATTATTATAGACAGTGATGGGACAATGGGGATTATTATAGACAGTGAGGGACAATGGGGATTATTATAGACAGTGATGAGACAATGAGGATTATTAAAGACAGTGATGGGACAATGGTGATTATTAAAGACAGTGATGAGACAATGGGGATTATTATAGACAGTGAAGGGACAATGGGGATTATTAAAGACAGTGAGGGACAGTGGGGATTATTATAGACAGTGAGGGACAATGGGGATTATTATAGACAGTGATGAGACAATGGGGATTATTATAGACAGTGATGAGAAAATGAGGATTATTATAGAAAGTGATGAGACAATGGGTATTATTATAGACAGTGAGGGACAATGGGGATTATTAAAGACAGTGAGGGACAATGGGGATTATGATCGACAGTGATGAGACAATGGGGATTAATATAGACAGTGATGAGACAATGAGGATTATTAAAGACAGTGAGGGACAGTGGGGATTATTAAAGACAGTGAGGAACAATGGGGATTATGATCGACAGTGATGAGACAATGGGGATTATTATAGACAGTGATGAGACAATGAGGATTATTATAGACAGTGAGGGACAATGGGGATTATTATAGACAGTGATGAGACAATGGGGATTATTTTAGACAGTGATGGGACAATGTGGATTATTTTTGACAGTGATGAGACATTGGGGATTATTATAGACAGTGAGGGACAATGGGGATTATTATAGACAGTGATGGGACAATGGGGATTATTATAGACAGTGATGGGACAATGCGGATTATTATAGACAGTGATGGGACAATGGGGATTATTATAGACAGTGATGGGACAATGGGGATTATTATAGACAGTGATGGGACAAAGGGGATTATTATAGACAGTGATGGGACAATGGGGATTATTATAGACAGTGATGGGACAATGGGGATTATTATAGACAGTGATGGGACAATGGGGATTATTATAGACAGTGATGAGATAATGGGGATTATTATAGACAGTGATGGGACAAAGGGGATTATTATAGACAGTGATGGGACAATGGGGATTATTATAGACAGTGATGGGACAATGGGGATTATTATAGACAGTGATGGGACAATGGGGATTATTATAGACAGTGATGGGACAATGGGGATTATTATAGACAGTGATGAGATAATGGGGATTATTATAGACAGTGATGGGACAAAGGGGATTATTATAGACAGTGATGGGACAAAGGGGATTATTATAGACAGTGATGGGACAAAGGGGATTATTATAGACAGTGATGGGACAAAGGGGATTATTATAGACAGTGATGGGACAATGGGGATTATTATAGACAGTGATGGGACAAAGGGGATTATTATAGACAGTGATGGGACAATGGGGATTATTATAGACAGTGATGGGACAATGGGGATTATTATAGACAGTGATGGGACAATGGGGATTATTATAGACAGTGATGAGATAATGGGGATTATTATAGACAGTGATGGGACAAAGGGGATTATTATAGACAGTGATGGGACAATGGCGATTATTAGAGACAGTGATGAAACAATGGGGATTATAATAGACAGTGATGAGACAATGAGGATTATTATAGACAGTGAAGGGACAATGGGGATTATTAAAGACATTGAGGGACAATGGGGATTATTATAGACAGTGATGAGACAATGGGGATTATTATAGACAGTGAAGGGACAATGGGGATTATTAAAGACAGTGAGGGACAGTGGGGATTATTATAGACAGTGAGGGACAATGGGGATTATTATAGACATTGATGAGACAATGGGGATTATTATAGACAGTGATGGGACAATGGGGATTATTATACAGTGATGAGACAATGGGGATTATTATACAGTGATGAGACAATGGGGATTATTATATACAGTGATGGGACAATGGGGATTATTATAGGCAGTGATGGGACAATGGGGATTATTATAGACAGTGATGAGACAATGGGGATTATTATAGACTGTGAGGGACAATGGGGATTATTATAGACAGTGATGGGACAATGGGGATTATTATAGACAATGATGAGACAATGAGGATTATTACAGACAGTGATGAGACAATGGGGATTATTATGGACAGTGATGTGACAATGAGGATTATTATAGACAGTGATGGGACAATGGGGATTATTATAGACAGTGATGAGACAATGAGGATTATTATAGACAGTTTTGAGACAATGAGGATTATTAAAGACACGGATGAGACAATGGGGATTATTATATAGAGTGATGGGACAATGTGGGATTATTATAGACAGTGAGGAGACAATGAGGATTATTATAGACAGTGATGAGACAATGGGGATTATTATAGACAGTGATGAGACAATGGGGATTATTATATACAGTGATGGGACAATGGGGATTATTATAGGCAGTGAAGAGACAATGGGGATTATTATAGACAGTAATGAGACAATGGGGATTATTATAGACAGTGATGAGACAATGAGGATTATTATAGACAGTGATGAGACGATGAGGATTATTATAGACAGTGAGGGACAATGGGGATTATTATAGACAGTGATGAGACAATGGGGATTATTATAGACAGTGATGGGACAATGGGGATTATTATAGACAGTGATGAGACAATGAGGATTATTATAGACAGTGATGGGACAATGGGAATTATTATAGACAGTGATGAGACAATGGGGATTATTATAGACAGTGAGGGACAATGGGGATTATTATAGACAGTGATGGGACAATGGGGATTATTATAGACAATGATGAGACAATGAGGATTATTATAGACAGTGATGAGACAATGAGGATTATTATAGACAGTTTTGAGACAATGAGGATTATTAAAGACACGGATGAGACAATGGGGATTATTATATACAATGACGGGACAATGGGGATTATTATAGGCAGTGAAGAGACAATGGGGATTATTATAGACAGTGATGAGACAATGGGGATTATTATAGACACTGATGAGACAATGAGGATTATTATAGACAGTGATGAGACAATGAGGATTATTATAGACAGTGATGAGACAATGAGGATTATTATAGACAGTGATGAGACAATGGGGATTATTATAGACAGTGAGGGACAATGGGGATTATTATAGACAGTGATGGGACAATGGGGATTATTATAGACAGTGATGAGACAATGAGGATTATTATAGACAGTGATGGGACAATGGGAATTATTATAGACATTGATGGGACAATGAGGATTATTATAGACAGTGATGAGACAATGGGGAGTATTATAGACAGTGATGAGACAATGGGGATTATTATAGACAGTGAGGGACAATGGGGATTATTATAGACAGTGATGGGACAATGGGGATTATTAGAGACAGTGATGCGACAAAGGGGATTATTATAGACAGTGATGGGACAATGGGGATTATTATAGACAGTGATGGGACAATAGGGATTATTATAGACAGTGATGGGACAATGGGGATTATTAGAGACAGTGATGGGACAATGGGGATTATTATAGACAGTGATGGGACAATGGGGATTATTATAGACAGTGAGGGACAATGGGGATTATTATAGACAGTGATGGGACAATGGGGATTATTAGAGACAGTGATGCGACAAAGGGGATTATTATAGACAGTGAGGGACAATGGGGATTATGATCGACAGTGATGAGACAATGGGGATTAATATAGACAGTGATGAGACAATGAGGATTATTATAGACAGTGATGGGACAATGGGGATTATTAAAGACAGTGAGGGACAATGGGGATTATGATCGACAGTGATGAGACAATGGGGATTAATATAGACAGTGATGAGACAATGAGGATTATTAAAGACAGTGAGGGACAGTGGGGATTATTATAGACAGTGAGGGACAATGGGGATTATTATAGACAGTGATGAGACAATGGGGATTATTTTAGACAGTGATGGGACAATGTGGATTATTTTTGACAGTGATGAGACATTGGGGATTATTATAGACAGTGAGGGACAATGGGGATTATTATAGACAGTGATGGGACAATGGGGATTATTATAGACAGTGATGGGACAATGGGGATTATTATAGACAGTGATGGGACAATGGGGATTATTATAGACAGTGATGGGACAATGGGGATTATTATAGACAGTGATGGGACAATGGGGATTATTATAGACAGTGATGGGACAAAGGGGATTATTATAGACAGTGATGGGACAATGGGGATTATTATAGACAGTGATGGGACAATGGGGATTATTATAGACTGTGATGGGACAATGGGGATTATTATAGGCAGTGATGAGATAATGGGGATTATTATAGACAGTGATGGGACAAAGGGGATTATTATAGACAGTGATGGGACAATGGCGATTATTAGAGACAGTGATGAAACAATGGGGATTATAATAGACAGTGATGAGACAATGAGGATTATTATAGACAGTGATGGGACAATGGGGATTATTAAAGACAGTGAGGGACAATGGGGATTATTATAGACAGTGATGAGACAATGGGGATTATTATAGACAGTGAAGGGACAATGGGGATTATTAAAGACAGTGAGGGACAGTGGGGATTATTATAGACAGTGAGGGACAATGGGGATTATTATAGACATTGATGAGACAATGGGGATTATTATAGACAGTGATGGGACAATGGGGATTATTATACAGTGATGAGACAATGGGGATTATTATACAGTGATGAGACAATGGGGATTATTATAGACAGTGATGGGACAAAAGGCATTATTATAGAAATTGAGGGAAAATTGGGATTATTATAGACAGTGATGAGACAATGAGGGATTATTAAAGACATTGAGGGACAATGGGGATTATTATAGACAGTGATGGGACAATGGGGATTATTATAGACAGTGATGGGACAATGGGGATTATTAGAGACAGTGATGAGACAATGGGGATTATTATAGACAGTGATGGGACAATGGGAATATTATAGACAGTGATGGGACAATGGGGATTATTATAGTCAGTGATGATACAATGGGAATTATGATAGACAGTGATGGGACAATGAGGATTATTATAGGCTGTGATAGGACAATGGGTATTATTATAGACTGTGATGGGACAATGGGGATTATTATAGACAGTGATGAGACAATGGGGATTATTATAGACAGTGATGGGACCATGGGGATTATTTTCGACAGTGATGGGACAATGGGGATTATTATAGACAGTGATGGGACAATGGGGATTATTATAGACAGTGAGGGACAATGGGGAGTATTATAGTCAGTGATGGGACAATGGGGATTATTATAGACAGTGATGAGACAATGGGGATAATTATAGATAGTGTTGAGACAATGGAGATTATTATAGACAGTGATGGGACAATGGGGATTATTATAGACAGTGATGGGACAATGGGGATTATTATAGACAGTGATGGGACAATGGGGATTATTATGGTCAGTGATGGGACAATGGGGATTATTATAGACAGTGATGGGACAATGGGGATTATTATAGACAGTGAGGGACAATGGTGATTATGATAGACAGTGAGGGACAATGAGGATTATTATAGACAGTGATGGGACAATGGGGATTATTATAGACAGTGAGGGACAATGGGGATTATTATAGACAGTGATGAGACAATGAGGATTATTAAAGACAGTGATGGGACAATGGGGATTATTAAAGACAGTGATGAGACAATGGGGATTATTATAGACAGTGAAGGGACAATGGGGATTATTAAAGACAGTGAGGGACAGTGGGGATTATTATAGACAGTGAGGGACAATGGGGATTATTATAGACAGTGATGAGACAATGGGGATTATTATAGACAGTGATGAGAAAATGAGGATTATTATAGAAAGTGATGAGACAATGGGTATTATTATAGACAGTGAGGGACAATGGGGATTATTAAAGACAGTGAGGGACAATGGGGATTATGATCGACAGTGATGAGACAATGGGGATTAATATAGACAGTGATGAGACAATGAGGATTATTAAAGACAGTGAGGGACAGTGGGGATTATTAAAGACAGTGAGGAACAATGGGGATTATGATCGACAGTGATGAGACAATGGGGATTATTATAGACAGTGATGAGACAATGAGGATTATTATAGACAGTGAGGGACAATGGGGATTATTATAGACAGTGATGAGACAATGGGGATTATTTTAGACAGTGATGGGACAATGTGGATTATTTTTGACAGTGATGAGACATTGGGGATTATTATAGACAGTGAGGGACAATGGGGATTATTATAGACAGTGATGGGACAATGGGGATTATTATAGACAGTGATGGGACAATGCGGATTATTATAGACAGTGATGGGACAATGGGGATTATTATAGACAGTGATGGGACAATGGGGATTATTATAGACAGTGATGGGACAAAGGGGATTATTATAGACAGTGATGGGACAATGGGGATTATTATAGACAGTGATGGGACAATGGGGATTATTATAGACAGTGATGGGACAATGGGGATTATTATAGACAGTGATGAGATAATGGGGATTATTATAGACAGTGATGGGACAAAGGGGATTATTATAGACAGTGATGGGACAATGGGGATTATTATAGACAGTGATGGGACAATGGGGATTATTATAGACAGTGATGGGACAATGGGGATTATTATAGACAGTGATGGGACAATGGGGATTATTATAGACAGTGATGAGATAATGGGGATTATTATAGACAGTGATGGGACAAAGGGGATTATTATAGACAGTGATGGGACAAAGGGGATTATTATAGACAGTGATGGGACAAAGGGGATTATTATAGACAGTGATGGGACAAAGTGGATTATTATAGACAGTGATGGGACAATGGGGATTATTATAGACAGTGATGGGACAAAGGGGATTATTATAGACAGTGATGGGACAATGGGGATTATTATAGACAGTGATGGGACAATGGGGATTATTATAGACAGTGATGGGACAATGGGGATTATTATAGACAGTGATGAGATAATGGGGATTATTATAGACAGTGATGGGACAAAGGGGATTATTATAGACAGTGATGGGACAATGGCGATTATTAGAGACAGTGATGAAACAATGGGGATTATAATAGACAGTGATGAGACAATGAGGATTATTATAGACAGTGAAGGGACAATGGGGATTATTAAAGACATTGAGGGACAATGGGGATTATTATAGACAGTGATGAGACAATGGGGATTATTATAGACAGTGAAGGGACAATGGGGATTATTAAAGACAGTGAGGGACAGTGGGGATTATTATAGACAGTGAGGGACAATGGGGATTATTATAGACATTGATGAGACAATGGGGATTATTATAGACAGTGATGGGACAATGGGGATTATTATACAGTGATGAGACAATGGGGATTATTATACAGTGATGAGACAATGGGGATTATTATAGACAGTGATGGGACAAAAGGCATTATTATACAAATTGAGGGACAATTGGGATTATTATAGACAGTGATGAGACAATGAGGGATTATTAAAGACATTGAGGGACAATGGGGATTATTATAGACAGTGATGGGACAATGGGGATTATTATAGACAGTGATGGGACAATGGGGATTATTAGAGACAGTGATGAGACAATGGGGATTATTATAGACAGTGATGGGACAATGGGAATATTATAGACAGTGATGGGACAATGGGGATTATTATAGTCAGTGATGATACAATGGGAATTATGATAGACAGTGATGGGACAATGAGGATTATTATAGGCTGTGATAGGACAATGGGTATTATTATAGACAGTGATGGGACAATGGGGATTATTATAGACAGTGATGAGACAATGGGGATTATTATAGACAGTGATGGGACCATGGGGATTATTTTCGACAGTGATGGGACAATGGGGATTATTATAGACAGTGATGGGACAATGGGGATTATTATAGACAGTGAGGGACAATGAGGAGTATTATAGTCAGTGATGGGACAATGGGGATTATTATAGACAGTGATGAGACAATGGGGATAATTATAGATAGTGTTGAGACAATGGAGATTATTATAGACAGTGATGGGACAATGGGGATTATTATAGACAGTGATGGGACAATGGGGATTATTATAGACAGTGATGGGACAATGGGGATTATTATGGTCAGTGATGGGACAATGGGGATTATTATAGACAGTGATGGGACAATGGGGATTATTATAGACAGTGAGGGACAATGGGGATTATGATAGACAGTGAGGGACAATGAGGATTATTATAGACAGTGATGGGACAATGGGGATTATTATAGACAGTGATGGGACAATGAGGATTATTATAGACAGTGATGGGACAATGGGGATTATTATACATAGTGCGGGACAATGTGGATTATTATAGACAGTGATGAGACAATGGGGATTATTATAGACAGTGATGAGACAATGAGGATTATTATAGACAGTGATGAGACAATGGGGATTATTATATACCGTGATGGGACAATGGGGATTATTATAGACAGTGAAGAGACAATGGGGATTATTATAGACAGTGATGAGACAATGGGGATTATTATAGACAGTGATGTGACAATGAGGATTATTATAGACAGTGATGGGACAATGGGGATTATTATAGACAGTGATGAGACAATGGGGATTATTAGAGACAGTGATGAAACAATGGGGATTATTATAGACAGTGATGAGACAATGAGGATTATTATAGACAGTGATGGGACAATGGGGATTATTAAAGACAGTGAGGGACAATGGGGATTATGGTCGACAGTGATGAGACAATGGGGATTATTATAGACAGTGATGAGACAATGAGGATTATTAAAGACAGTGAGGGACAGTGGGGATTATTATAGACAGTGAGGGACAATGGGGATTATTATAGACAGTGATGAGAAAATGGGGATTATTTTAGACAGTGATGGGACAATGTGGATTATTATAGACAGTGATGAGACAATGGGGATTATTATAGACAGTGATGAGACAATGGGGATTATTATAGACAGTGAGGGACAATGGGGATTATTATAGACAGTGATGAGACAATGAGGATTATTATAGACAGTGATGGGACAATGGGGATTATTAAAGACAGTGAGGGACAATGGGGATTATTATAGACAGTGATGAGACAATGGGGATTATTATAGACAGTGAAGGGACAATGGGAATTATTAAAGACAGTGAGGGACAGTGGGGATTATTATAGACAGTGAGGGACAATGGGGATTATTATAGACAGTGATGAGACAATGGGGATTATTATAGACAGTGATGAGAAAATGAGGATTATTATAGAAAGTGATGAGACAATGGGTATTATTATAGACAGTGAGGGACAATGGGGATTATTATAGACAGTGATGAGACAATGGGGATTATTATAGACAGTGATAGGACAATGAGGATTATTATAGACAGTGATGGGACAATGGGGATTATTATAGACAGTGATGGGACAATGGGGATTATTATAGACAATGATGAGACAATGAGGATTACTATAGACAGTGATGAGACAATGAGGATTATTATAGACAGTTTTGAGACAATGAGGATTATTAAAGACTCGGATGAGACAATGGGGATTATTATATACAGTGATGGGACAATGTGGGATTATTATAGACAGTGAGGAGACAATGAGGATTATTATAGACAGTGATGAGACAATGGGGATTATTATAGACAGTGATAAGACAATGGGGATTATTATATACAGTGATGGGACAATGGGGATTATTATAGGCAGTGAAGAGACAATGGGGATTATTATAGACAGTAATGAGACAATGGGGATTATTATAGACAGTGATGAGACAATGAGGATTATTATAGACAGTGATGAGACAATGAGGATTATTATAGACAGTGATGAGACAATGGGGATTATTAGAGACAGTGATGGGACAAAGGGGATTATTATAGACAGTGATGGGACAATGGCGATTATTAGAGACAGTGATGAGACAATGAGGATTATTATAGACAGTGATGGGACAATGGGGATTATTATAGACAGTGATGAGACAATGGGGATTATTATAGACAGTGATGAGACAATGGGGATTATTATAGACAGTGAGGGACAATGGGGATTATTATAGACAGTGATGGGACAATGGGGATTATTAGAGACAGTGATGGGACAAAGGGGATTATTATAGACAGTGATGGGACAATGGCGATTATTAGAGACAGTGATGAGACAATGAGGATTATTATAGACAGTGATGGGACAATGGGGATTATTAAAGACAGTGAGGGACAATGGGGATTATTATAGACAGTGATGAGACAATGGGGATTATTATAGACAGTGAAGGGACAATGGGGATTATTAAAGACAGTGAGGGACAGTGGGGATTATTATAGACAGTGAGGGACAATGGGGATTATTATAGACAGTGATGAGACAATGGGGATTATTATAGACAGTGATGAGAAAATGAGGATTATTATAGACAGTGATGAGACAATGGGTATTATTATAGACAGTGAGGGACAATGGGGATTATTATAGACAGTGATGGGACAATGGGGATTATTATAGACAATGATGAGACAATGAGGATTACTATAGACAGTGATGAGACAATGATGATTATTATAGACAGTTTTGAGACAATGAGGATTATTAAAGACTCGGATGAGACAATGGGGATTATTATATACAGTGATGGGACAATGTGGGATTATTATAGACAGTGAGGAGACAATGAGGATTATTATAGACAGTGATGAGACAATGGGGATTATTATAGACAGTGATGGGACAATGGGGATTATTATATACAGTGATGGGACAATGGGGATTATTATAGGCAGTGAAGAGACAATGGGGATTATTATAGACAGTAACGAGACAATGGGGATTATTATAGACAGTGATGAGACAATGAGGATTATTATAGACAGTGATGAGACAATGAGGATTATTATAGACAGTGATGAGACAATGGGGATTATTATAGACAGTGAGGGACAATGCGGATTATTATAGACAGTGATGAGACAATGGGGATTATTATAGACAGTGATGGGACAATTGGGATTATTATAGACAGTGATGAGACAATGAGGATTATTATAGACAGTGATGGGACAATGGGAATTATCACATTGATGGTACAATGAGGATTATTATAGACAGTGATGAGACAATGGGGATTATTATAGACAGTGATGAGACAATGGGGATTATTATAGACAGTGAGGGACAATGGGGATTATTATAGACAGTGATGGGACAATGGGGATTATTAGAGACAGTGATGAAACAATGGGGATTATTATAGACAGTGATGAGACAATGAGGATTATTATAGACAGTGATGGGACAATGGGGATTATTAAAGACAGTGAGGGACAATGGGGATTATGATCGACAGTGATGAGACAATGGGGATTATTATAGACAGTGATGAGACAATGAGGATTATTAATGACAGTGAGGGACAGGGGGGATTATTATAGACAGTGAGGGACAATGGGGATTATTATAGACAGTGATGAGACAATGGGGATTATTTTAGACAGTGATGGGACAATGTGGATTATTATAGACAGTGATGAGACAATGGGGATTATTATAGACAGTGATGAGACAATGGGGATTATTATAGACAGTGAGGGACAATGGGGATTATTATAGACAGTGATGGGACAATGGGGATTATTAGAGACAGTGATGGGACAAAGGGGATTATTATAGACAGTGATGGGACAATGGCGATTATTAGAGACAGTGATGAAACAATGGGGATTATAATAGACAGTGATGAGACAATGAGGATTATTATAGACAGTGATGGGACAATGGGGATTATTAAAGACAGTGAGGGACAATGGGGATTATTATAGACAGTGATGAGACAATGGGGATTATTATAGACAGTGAAGGGACAATGGGGATTATTAAAGACAGTGAGGGAGAGTGGGGATTATTATAGACAGTGAGGGACAATGGGGATTATTATAGACATTGATGAGACAATGGGGATTATTATAGACAGTGATGGGACAATGGGGATGATTATACAGTGATGAGACAATGGGGATTATTATACAGTGATGAGACAATGGGGATTATTATAGACAGTGATGGGACAAAAGGCATTATTATAGAAATTGAGGGACAATTGGTATTATTATAGACAGTGATGAGACAATGAGGGATTATTAAAGACATTGAGGGACAATGGGGATTATTATAGACAGTGATGGGACAATGGGGATTATTATAGACAGTGATGGGACAATGGGGATTATTAGAGACAGTGATGAGACAATGCGGATTATTATAGACAGTGATGGGACAATGGGGATTATTATAGACAGTGATGGGACAATGGGGATTATTATAGTCAGTGATGATACAATGGGAATTATGATAGACAGTGATGGGACAATGAGGATTATTATAGGCTGTGATAGGACAATGGGTATTATTATAGACAGTGATGGGACAATGGGGATTATTATAGACAGTGATGAGACAATGGGGATTATTATAGACAGTGATGGGACCATGGGGATTATTTTCGACAGTGATGGGACAATGGGGATTATTATAGACAGTGATGGGACAATGGGGATTATTATAGACAGTGAGGGACAATGGGGAGTATTATAGTCAGTGATGGGACAATGGGGATTATTATAGACAGTGATGAGACAATGGGGATAATTATAGATAATGTTGAGACAATGGAGATTATTATAGACAGTGATGGGACAATGGGGATTATTATAGACAGTGATGGGACAATGGGCATTATTATAGACAGTGATGGGACAATGGCGATTATTATGGTCAGTGATGGGACAATGGGGATTATTATAGACAGTGATGGGACAATGGGGATTATTATAGACAGTGAGGGACAATGGGGATTATGATAGACAGTGAGGGACAATGAGGATTATTATAGACAGTGATGGGACAATGGGGATTATTATAGACAGTGATGGGACAATGAGGATTATTATAGACAGTGATGGGACAATGGGGATTATTATAGATAGTGCGGGACAATGTGGATTATTATAGACAGTGATGAGACAATGGGTATTATTATAGACAGTGAGGGACAATGGGGATTATTATAGACAGTGATGGGACAATGGGGATTATTATAGACAATGATGAGACAATGAGGATTACTATAGACAGTGATGAGACAATGATGATTATTATAGACAGTTTTGAGACAATGAGGATTATTAAAGACTCGGATGAGACAATGGGGATTATTATATACAGTGATGGGACAATGTGGGATTATTATAGACAGTGAGGAGACAATGAGGATTATTATAGACAGTGATGAGACAATGGGGATTATTATAGACAGTGATGGGACAATGGGGATTATTATATACAGTGATGGGACAATGGGGATTATTATAGGCAGTGAAGAGACAATGGGGATTATTATAGACAGTAACGAGACAATGGGGATTATTATAGACAGTGATGAGACAATGAGGATTATTATAGACAGTGATGAGACAATGAGGATTATTATAGACAGTGATGAGACAATGGGGATTATTATAGACAGTGAGGGACAATGCGGATTATTATAGACAGTGATGAGACAATGGGGATTATTATAGACAGTGATGGGACAATTGGGATTATTATAGACAGTGATGAGACAATGAGGATTATTATAGACAGTGATGGGACAATGGGAATTATTATACACATTGATGGTACAATGAGGATTATTATAGACAGTGATGAGACAATGGGGATTATTATAGACAGTGATGAGACAATGGGGATTATTATAGACAGTGAGGGACAATGGGGATTATTATAGACAGTGATGGGACAATGGGGATTATTAGAGACAGTGATGAAACAATGGGGATTATTATAGACAGTGATGAGACAATGAGGATTATTATAGACAGTGATGGGACAATGGGGATTATTAAAGACAGTGAGGGACAATGGGGATTATGATCGACAGTGATGAGACAATGGGGATTATTATAGACAGTGATGAGACAATGAGGATTATTAATGACAGTGAGGGACAGGGGGGATTATTATAGACAGTGAGGGACAATGGGGATTATTATAGACAGTGATGAGACAATGGGGATTATTTTAGACAGTGATGGGACAATGTGGATTATTATAGACAGTGATGAGACAATGGGGATTATTATAGACAGTGATGAGACAATGGGGATTATTATAGACAGTGAGGGACAATGGGGATTATTATAGACAGTGATGGGACAATGGGGATTATTAGAGACAGTGATGGGACAAAGGGGATTATTATAGACAGTGATGGGACAATGGCGATTATTAGAGACAGTGATGAAACAATGGGGATTATAATAGACAGTGATGAGACAATGAGGATTATTATAGACAGTGATGGGACAATGGGGATTATTAAAGACAGTGAGGGACAATGGGGATTATTATAGACAGTGATGAGACAATGGGGATTATTATAGACAGTGAAGGGACAATGGGGATTATTAAAGACAGTGAGGGAGAGTGGGGATTATTATAGACAGTGAGGGACAATGGGGATTATTATAGACATTGATGAGACAATGGGGATTATTATAGACAGTGATGGGACAATGGGGATGATTATACAGTGATGAGACAATGGGGATTATTATACAGTGATGAGACAATGGGGATTATTATAGACAGTGATGGGACAAAAGGCATTATTATAGAAATTGAGGGACAATTGGTATTATTATAGACAGTGATGAGACAATGAGGGATTATTAAAGACATTGAGGGACAATGGGGATTATTATAGACAGTGATGGGACAATGGGGATTATTATAGACAGTGATGGGACAATGGGGATTATTAGAGACAGTGATGAGACAATGCGGATTATTATAGACAGTGATGGGACAATGGGGATTATTATAGACAGTGATGGGACAATGGGGATTATTATAGTCAGTGATGATACAATGGGAATTATGATAGACAGTGATGGGACAATGAGGATTATTATAGGCTGTGATAGGACAATGGGTATTATTATAGACAGTGATGGGACAATGGGGATTATTATAGACAGTGATGAGACAATGGGGATTATTATAGACAGTGATGGGACCATGGGGATTATTTTCGACAGTGATGGGACAATGGGGATTATTATAGACAGTGATGGGACAATGGGGATTATTATAGACAGTGAGGGACAATGGGGAGTATTATAGTCAGTGATGGGACAATGGGGATTATTATAGACAGTGATGAGACAATGGGGATAATTATAGATAATGTTGAGACAATGGAGATTATTATAGACAGTGATGGGACAATGGGGATTATTATAGACAGTGATGGGACAATGGGCATTATTATAGACAGTGATGGGACAATGGCGATTATTATGGTCAGTGATGGGACAATGGGGATTATTATAGACAGTGATGGGACAATGGGGATTATTATAGACAGTGAGGGACAATGGGGATTATGATAGACAGTGAGGGACAATGAGGATTATTATAGACAGTGATGGGACAATGGGGATTATTATAGACAGTGATGGGACAATGAGGATTATTATAGACAGTGATGGGACAATGGGGATTATTATAGATAGTGCGGGACAATGTGGATTATTATAGACAGTGATGAGACAATGGGGATTATTATATACCGTGATGGGACAATGGGGATTATTATAGACAGTGAAGAGACAATGGGGATTATTATAGACAGTGATGAGACAATGGGGATTATTATAGACAGTGATGTGACAATGAGGATTATTATAGACAGTGATGGGACAATGGGGATTATTAGAGACAGTGATGGGACAAAGGGGATTATTATAGACAGTGATGGGACAATGGCGATTATTAGAGACAGTGATGAGACAATGAGGATTATTATAGACAGTGATGAGACAATGAGGATTATTATAGACAGTTTTGAGACAATGAGGATTATTAAAGACTCGGATGAGACAATGGGGATTATTATATACAGTGATGGGACAATGTGGGATTATTATAGACAGTGAGGAGACAATGAGGATTATTATAGACAGTGATGAGACAATGGGGATTATTATAGACAGTGATGGGACAATGGGGATTATTATATACAGTGATGGGACAATGGGGATTATTATAGGCAGTGAAGAGACAATGGGGATTATTATAGACAGTAACGAGACAATGGGGATTATTATAGACAGTGATGAGACAATGAGGATTATTATAGACAGTGATGAGACAATGAGGATTATTATAGACAGTGATGAGACAATGGGGATTATTATAGACAGTGAGGGACAATGCGGATTATTATAGACAGTGATGAGACAATGGGGATTATTATAGACAGTGATGGGACAATGGGGATTATTATAGACAGTGATGAGACAATGAGGATTATTATAGACAGTGATGGGACAATGGGAATTATTATACACATTGATGGTACAATGAGGATTATTATAGACAGTGATGAGACAATGGGGATTATTATAGCCAGTGATGAGACAATGGGGATTATTATAGACAGTGAGGGACAATGGGGATTATTATAGACAGTGATGGGACAATGGGGATTATTAGAGACAGTGATGAAACAATGGGGATTATTATAGACAGTGATGAGACAATGAGGATTATTATAGACAGTGATGGGACAATGGGGATTATTAAAGACAGTGAGGGACAATGGGGATTATGATCGACAGTGATGAGACAATGGGGATTATTATAGACAGTGATGAGACAATGAGGATTATTAATGACAGTGAGGGACAGGGGGGATTATTATAGACAGTGAGGGACAATGGGGATTATTATAGACAGTGATGAGACAATGGGGATTATTTTAGACAGTGATGGGACAATGTGGATTATTATAGACAGTGATGAGACAATGGGGATTATTATAGGCAGTGATGAGACAATGGGGATTATTATAGACAGTGAGGGACAATGGGGATTATTATAGACAGTGAGGGACAATGGGGATTATTATAGACAGTGATGGGACAATGGGGATTATTAGAGACAGTGATGGGACAAAGGGGATTATTATAGACAGTGATGGGACAATGGCGATTATTAGAGACAGTGATGAAACAATGGGGATTATAATAGACAGTGATGAGACAATGAGGATTATTATAGACAGTGATGGGACAATGGGGATTATTAAAGACAGTGAGGGACAATGGGGATTATTATAGACAGTGATGAGACAATGGGGATTATTAAAGACAGTGAGGGACAGTGGGGATTATTATAGACAGTGAGGGACAATGGGGATTATTATAGACATTGATGAGACAATGGGGATTATTATAGACAGTGAAGGGACAATGGGGATTATTAAAGACAGTGAGGGACAGTGGGGATTATTATAGACAGTGAGGGACAATGGGGATTATTATAGACATTGATGAGACAATGGGGATTATTATAGACAGTGATGGGACAAAAGGCATTATTATAGAATTTGAGGGACAATTGGGATTATTATAGACAGTGATGAGCCAATGAGGGATTATTAAAGACATTGAGGGACAATGGGGATTATTATAGACAGTGATGGGACAATGGGGATTATTATAGACAGTGATGGGACAATGGGGATTATTAGAGACAGTGATGAGACAATGCGGATTATTATAGACAGTGATGGGACAATGGGGATTATTATAGACAGTGATGGGACAATGGGAATTATTATACACATTGATGGTACAATGAGGATTATTATAGACAGTGATGAGACAATGGGGATTATTATAGACAGTGATGAGACAATGGGGATTATTATAGACAGTGAGGGACAATGGGGATTATTATAGACAGTGATGGGACAATGGGGATTATTAGAGACAGTGATGAAACAATGGGGATTATTATAGACAGTGATGAGACAATGAGGATTATTATAGACAGTGATGGGACAATGGGGATTATTAAAGACAGTGAGGGACAATGGGGATTATGATCGACAGTGATGAGACAATGGGGATTATTATAGACAGTGATGAGACAATGAGGATTATTAATGACAGTGAGGGACAGGGGGGATTATTATAGACAGTGAGGGACAATGGGGATTATTATAGACAGTGATGAGACAATGGGGATTATTTTAGACAGTGATGGGACAATGTGGATTATTATAGACAGTGATGAGACAATGGGGATTATTATAGACAGTGATGAGACAATGGGGATTATTATAGACAGTGAGGGACAATGGGGATTATTATAGACAGTGATGGGACAATGGGGATTATTAGAGACAGTGATGGGACAAAGGGGATTATTATAGACAGTGATGGGACAATGGCGATTATTAGAGACAGTGATGAAACAATGGGGATTATAATAGACAGTGATGAGACAATGAGGATTATTATAGACAGTGATGGGACAATGGGGATTATTAAAGACAGTGAGGGACAATGGGGATTATTATAGACAGTGATGAGACAATGGGGATTATTATAGACAGTGAAGGGACAATGGGGATTATTAAAGACAGTGAGGGAGAGTGGGGATTATTATAGACAGTGAGGGACAATGGGGATTATTATAGACATTGATGAGACAATGGGGATTATTATAGACAGTGATGGGACAATGGGGATGATTATACAGTGATGAGACAATGGGGATTATTATACAGTGATGCGACAATGGGGATTATTATAGACAGTGATGGGACAAAAGGCATTATTATAGAAATTGAGGGACAATTGGGATTATTATAGACAGTGATGAGACAATGAGGGATTATTAAAGACATTGAGGGACAATGGGGATTATTATAGACAGTGATGGGACAATGGGGATTATTATAGACAGTGATGGGACAATGGGGATTATTAGAGACAGTGATGAGACAATGCGGATTATTATAGACAGTGATGGGACAATGGGGATTATTATAGACAGTGATGGGACAATGGGGATTATTATAGTCAGTGATGATACAATGGGAATTATGATAGACAGTGATGGGACAATGAGGATTATTATAGGCTGTGATAGGACAATGGGTATTATTATAGACAGTGATGGGACAATGGGGATTATTATAGACAGTGATGAGACAATGGGGATTATTATAGACAGTGATGGGACCATGGGGATTATTTTCGACAGTGATGGGACAATGGGGATTATTATAGACAGTGATGGGACAATGGGGATTATTATAGACAGTGAGGGACAATGGGGAGTATTATAGTCAGTGATGGGACAATGGGGATTATTATAGACAGTGATGAGACAATGGGGATAATTATAGATAGTGTTGAGACAATGGAGATTATTATAGACAGTGATGGGACAATGGGGATTATTATAGACAGTGATGGGACAATGGGGATTATTATAGACAGTGATGGGACAATGGCGATTATTATGGTCAGTGATGGGACAATGGGGATTATTATAGACAGTGATGGGACAATGGGGATTATTATAGACAGTGAGGGACAATGGGGATTATGATAGACAGTGAGGGACAATGAGGATTATTATAGACAGTGATGGGACAATGGGGATTATTATAGACAGTGATGGGACAATGAGGATTATTATAGACAGTGATGGGACAATGGGGATTATTATAGATAGTGCGGGACAATGTGGATTATTATAGACAGTGATGAGACAATGGGGATTATTATATACCGTGATGGGACAATGGGGATTATTATAGACAGTGAAGAGACAATGGGGATTATTATAGACAGTGATGAGACAATGGGGATTATTATAGACAGTGATGTGACAATGAGGATTATTATAGACAGTGATGGGACAATGGGGATTATTAGAGACAGTGATGGGACAAAGGGGATTATTATAGACAGTGATGGGACAATGGCGATTATTAGAGACAGTGATGAGACAATGAGGATTATTATAGACAGTGATGAGACAATGAGGATTATTATAGACAGTTTTGAGACAATGAGGATTATTAAAGACTCGGATGAGACAATGGGGATTATTATATACAGTGATGGGACAATGTGGGATTATTATAGACAGTGAGGAGACAATGAGGATTATTATAGACAGTGATGAGACAATGGGGATTATTATAGACAGTGATGGGACAATGGGGATTATTATATACAGTGATGGGACAATGGGGATTATTATAGGCAGTGAAGAGACAATGGGGATTATTATAGACAGTAACGAGACAATGGGGATTATTATAGACAGTGATGAGACAATGAGGATTATTATAGACAGTGATGAGACAATGAGGATTATTATAGACAGTGATGAGACAATGGGGATTATTATAGACAGTGAGGGACAATGCGGATTATTATAGACAGTGATGAGACAATGGGGATTATTATAGACAGTGATGGGACAATGGGGATTATTATAGACAGTGATGAGACAATGAGGATTATTATAGACAGTGATGGGACAATGGGAATTATTATACACATTGATGGTACAATGAGGATTATTATAGACAGTGATGAGACAATGGGGATTATTATAGCCAGTGATGAGACAATGGGGATTATTATAGACAGTGAGGGACAATGGGGATTATTATAGACAGTGATGGGACAATGGGGATTATTAGAGACAGTGATGAAACAATGGGGATTATTATAGACAGTGATGAGACAATGAGGATTATTATAGACAGTGATGGGACAATGGGGATTATTAAAGACAGTGAGGGACAATGGGGATTATGATCGACAGTGATGAGACAATGGGGATTATTATAGACAGTGATGAGACAATGAGGATTATTAATGACAGTGAGGGACAGGGGGGATTATTATAGACAGTGAGGGACAATGGGGATTATTATAGACAGTGATGAGACAATGGGGATTATTTTAGACAGTGATGGGACAATGTGGATTATTATAGACAGTGATGAGACAATGGGGATTATTATAGACAGTGATGAGACAATGGGGATTATTATAGACAGTGAGGGACAATGGGGATTATTATAGACAGTGAGGGACAATGGGGATTATTATAGACAGTGATGGGACAATGGGGATTATTAGAGACAGTGATGGGACAAAGGGGATTATTATAGACAGTGATGGGACAATGGCGATTATTAGAGACAGTGATGAAACAATGGGGATTATAATAGACAGTGATGAGACAATGAGGATTATTATAGACAGTGATGGGACAATGGGGATTATTAAAGACAGTGAGGGACAATGGGGATTATTATAGACAGTGATGAGACAATGGGGATTATTAAAGACAGTGAGGGACAGTGGGGATTATTATAGACAGTGAGGGACAATGGGGATTATTATAGACATTGATGAGACAATGGGGATTATTATAGACAGTGAAGGGACAATGGGGATTATTAAAGACAGTGAGGGACAGTGGGGATTATTATAGACAGTGAGGGACAATGGGGATTATTATAGACATTGATGAGACAATGGGGATTATTACAGACAGTGATGGGACAATGGGGATTATTATACAGTGATGAGACAATGGGGATTATTATACAGTGATGAGACAATGGGGATTATTATAGACAGTGATGGGACAAAAGGCATTATTATAGAAATTGAGGGACAATTGGGATTATTATAGACAGTGATGAGCCAATGAGGGATTATTAAAGACATTGAGGGACAATGGGGATTATTATAGACAGTGATGGGACAATGGGGATTATTATAGACAGTGATGGGACAATGGGGATTATTAGAGACAGTGATGAGACAATGCGGATTATTATAGACAGTGATGGGACAATGGGGATTATTATAGACAGTGATGGGACAATGGGGATTATTATAGTCAGTGATGATACAATGGGAATTATGATAGACAGTGATGGGACAATGAGGATTATTATAGGCTGTGATAGGACAATGGGTATTATTATAGACAGTGATGGGACAATGGGGATTATTATAGACAGTGATGAGACAATGGGTATTATTATAGACAGTGATGGGACCATGGGGATTATTTTCGACAGTGATGGGACAATGGGGATTATTATAGACAGTGATGGGACAATGGGGATTATTATAGACAGTGAGGGACAATGGGGAGTATTATAGTCAGTGATGGGACAATGGGGATTATTATAGACAGTGATGAGACAATGGGGATAATTATAGATAGTGTTGAGACAATGGAGATTATTATAGACAGTGATGGGACAATGGGGATTATTATAGACAGTGATGGGACAATGGGGATTATTATAGACAGTGATGGGACAATGGCGATTATTATGGTCAGTGATGGGACAATGGGGATTATTATAGACAGTGATGGGCCAATGGGGATTATTATAGACAGTGAGGGACAATGGGGATTATGATAGACAGTGAGGGACAATGAGGATTATTATAGACAGTGATGGGACAATGGGGATTATTATAGACAGTGATGGGACAATGAGGATTATTATAGACAGTGATGGGACAATGGGGATTATTATAGTTAGTGCGGGACAATGTGGATTATTATAGACAGTGATGAGACAATGGGGATTATTATATACCGTGATGGGACAATGGGGATTATTATAGACAGTGAAGAGACAATGGGGATTATTATAGACAGTGATGAGACAATGGGGATTATTATAGACAGTGATGTGACAATGAGGATTATTATAGACAGTGATGGGACAATGGGGATTATTATAGACAGTGATGAGACAATGGGGATTATTATAGACAGTGATGAGAAAATGAGGATTATTATAGACAGTGATGAGACAGTGGGGATTATTATAGACAGTGAGGGACAATGGGGATTATTATAGACAGTGATGAGACAATGGGGATTATTATAGACAGTGATAGGACAATGAGGATTATTATAGACAGTGATGGGACAATGGGGATTATTATAGACAGTGATGGGACAATGGGGATTATTATAGACAATGATGAGACAATGAGGATTATTATAGACAGTGATGAGACAATGAGGATTATTATAGACAGTTTTGAGACAATGAGGATTATTATAGACAGTGATGGGACAATGGGAATTATTATAGACATTGATGGGACAATGAGGATTATTATAGACAGTGATGAGACAATGGGGATTATTATAGACAGTGATGAGACAATGGGGATTATTATATACAGTGATGGGACAATGGGGATTATTATAGGCAGTGAAGAGACAATGGGGATTATTATAGACAGTAATGAGACAATGGGGATTATTATAGACAGTGAGGAGACAATGAGGATTATTATAGACAGTGATGAGACAATGGGGATTATTATAGACAGTGATGAGACAATGGGGATTATTATATACAGTGATGGGACAATGTGGATTATTATAGGCAGTGAAGAGACAATGGGGATTATTATAGACAGTAATGAGACAATGGGGATTATTATAGACAGTGATGAGACAATGAGGATTATTATAGACAGTGATGAGACAATGAGGATTATTATAGACAGTGATGAGACAATGGGGATTATTATAGACAGTGAGGGACAATTGGGATTATTATAGACAGTGATGAGACAATGGGGATTATTATAGACAGTGATGCGACAATGGGGATTATTATAGACAGTGATGAGACAATGAGGATTATTATAGACAGTGATGGGACAATGGGAATTATTATAGACATTGATGGGACAATGAGGATTATTATAGACAGTGATGAGACAATGGGGATTATTATAGACAGTGATGAGACAATGGGGATTATTATAGACAGTGAGGGACAATGGGGATTATTATAGACAGTGATGGGACAATGGGGATTATTAGAGACAGTGATGGGACAAAGGGGATTATTATAGACAGTGATGGGACAATGGCGATTATTAGAGACAGTGATGAAACAATGGGGATTATTATAGACAGTGATGAGACAATGAGGATTATTATAGACAGTGATGGGACAATGGGGATTATTAAAGACAGTGAGGGACAATGGGGATTATGATCGACAGTGATGAGACAATGGGGATTATTATAGACAGTGATGAGACAATGAGGATTATTAAAGACAGTGAGGGACAGTGGGGATTATTATAGACAGTGAGGGACAATGGGGATTATTATAGACAGTGATGAGACAATGAGGATTATTAAAGACAGTGAGGGACAGAGGGGATTATTATAGACAGTGAGGGACAATGGGGATTATTATAGACAGTGATGAGACAATGGGGATTATTTTAGACAGTGATGGGACAATGTGGATTATTATAGACAGTGATGAGACAATGGGGATTATTATAGACAGTGATGAGACAATGGGGATTATTATAGACAGTGAGGGACAATGGGGATTATTATAGACAGTGATGGGACAATGGGGATTATTAGAGACAGTGATGGGACAAAGGGGATTATTATAGACAGTGATGGGACAATGGCGATTATTAGAGACAGTGATGAGACAATGAGGATTATTAGAGACAGTGATGGGACAATGGGGATTATTAAAGACAGTGAGGGACAATGGGGATTATTATAGACAGTGATGAGACAATGGGGATTATTATAGACAGTGAAGGGACAATGGAGATTATTAAGGACAGTGAGGGACAGTGGGGATTATTATAGACAATGATGGGACAATGGCGATTATTAGAGACAGTGATGAGACAATGAGGATTATTATAGACAGTGATGGGACAATGGGGATTATTAAAGACAGTGAGGGACAATGGGGATTATTATAGACAGTGATGAGACAATGGGGATTATTATAGACAGTGAAGGGACAATGGGGATTATTAAAGACAGTGAGGGACAGTGGGGATTATTATAGACAGTGAGGGACAATGGGGATTATTATAGACAGTGATGAGACAATGGGGATTATTATAGACAGTGATGAGAAAATGAGGATTATTATAGACAGTGATGAGACAATGGGTATTATTATAGACAGTGAGGGACAATGGGGATTATTATAGACAGTGATGAGACGGTGGGGATTATTATAGACAGTGAGGGACAATGGGGATTATTATAGACAGTGATGAGACAATGGGGATTATTATAGACAGTGATAGGACAATGAGGATTATTATAGACAGTGATGGGACAATGGGGATTATTATAGACAGTGATGGGACAATGGGGATTATTATAGACAATGATGAGACAATGAGGATTACTATAGACAGTGATGAGACAATGAGGATTATTATAGACAGTTTTGAGACAATGAGGATTATTAAAGACTCGGATGAGACAATGGGGATTATTATATACAGTGATGGGACAATGTGGGATTATTATAGACAGTGAGGAGACAATGAGGATTATTATAGACAGTGATGAGACAATGTGGATTATTATAGACAGTGATGAGACAATGGGGATTATTATATACAGTGATGGGACAATGGGGATTATTATAGGCAGTGAAGAGACAATGGGGATTATTATAGACAGTAATGAGACAATGGGGATTATTATAGACAGTGATGAGACAATGAGGATTATTATAGACAGTGATGAGACAATGAGGATTATTATAGACAGTGATGAGACAATGGGGATTATTATAGACAGTGAGGGACAATGCGGATTATTATAGACAGTGATGAGACAATGGGGATTATTATAGACAGTGATGGGACAATGGGGATTATTATAGACAGTGATGAGACAATGAGGATTATTATAGACAGTGATGGGACAATGGGAATTATTATAGACATTGATGGGACAATGAGGATTATTATAGACAGTGATGAGACAATGGGGATTATTATAGACAGTGATGAGACAATGGGGATTATTATCGACAGTGAGGGACAATGGGGATTATTATAGACAGTGATGGGACAATGGGGATTATTAGAGACAGTGATGAAACAATGGGGATTATTATAGACAGTGATGAGACAATGAGGATTATTATAGACAGTGATGGGACAATGGGGATTATTAAAGACAGTGAGGGACAATGGGGATTATGATCGACAGTGATGAGACAATGGGGATTATTATAGACAGTGATGAGACAATGAGGATTATTAATGACAGTGAGGGACAGTGGGGATTATTATAGACAGTGAGGGACAATGGGGATTATTATAGACAGTGATGAGACAATGGGGATTATTTTAGACAGTGATGGGACAATGGGGATTATTAGAGACAGTGATGAGACAATGCGGATTATTATAGACAGTGATGGGACAATGGGGATTATTATAGACAGTGATGAGACAATGGGGATTATTATAGACAGTGATGGGACAATGAGGATTATTATAGGCTGTGATAGGACAATGGGTATTATTATAGACAGTGATGGGACAATGGGGATTATTATAGACAGTGATGAGACAATGGGGATTATTATAGACAGTGATGGGACCATGGGGATTATTTTCGACAGTGATGGGACAATGGGGATTATTATAGACAGTGAAGGGACAATGGGGATTATTATAGACAGTGAGGGACAATGGTTAGTATTATAGTCAGTGATGGGACAATGGGGATTATTATAGACAGTGATGAGACAATGGGGATAATTATAGATAGTGTTGAGACAATGGAGATTATTATAGACAGTGATGGGACAATGGGGATTATTATAGACAGTGATGGGACAACGGGGATTATTATAGACAGTGATGGGACAATGGCGATTATTATGGTCAGTGATGGGACAATGGGGATTATTATAGACAGTGATGGGCCAATGGGGATTATTATAGACAGTGAGGGACAATGGGGATTATGATAGACAGTGAGGGACAATGAGGATTATTATAGACAGTGATGGGACAATGGGGATTATTATAGACAGTGATGGGACAATGAGGATTATTATAGACAGTGATGGGACAATGGGGATTATTATAGATAGTGCGGGACAATGTGGATTATTATAGACAGTGATGAGACAATGGGGATTATTATATACCGTGATGGGACAATGGGGATTATTATAGACAGTGAAGAGACAATGGGGATTATTATAGACAGTGATGAGACAATGGGGATTATTATAGACAGTGATGTGACAATGAGGATTATTATAGACAGTGATGGGACAATGGGGATTATTATAGACAGTGATGAGACAATGGGGATTATTATAGACAGTGATGAGAAAATGAGGATTATTATAGACAGTGATGAGACAGTGGGGATTATTATAGACAGTGAGGGACAATGGGGATTATTATAGACAGTGATGAGACAATGGGGATTATTATAGACAGTGATAGGACAATGAGGATTATTATAGACAGTGATGGGACAATGGGGATTATTATAGACAGTGATGGGACAATGGGGATTATTATAGACAATGATGAGACAATGAGGATTATTATAGACAGTGATGAGACAATGAGGATTATTATAGACAGTTTTGAGACAATGAGGATTATTATAGACAGTGATGGGACAATGGGAATTATTATAGACATTGATGGGACAATGAGGATTATTATAGACAGTGATGAGACAATGGGGATTATTATAGACAGTGATGAGACAATGGGGATTATTATATACAGTGATGGGACAATGGGGATTATTATAGGCAGTGAAGAGACAATGGGGATTATTATAGACAGTAATGAGACAATGGGGATTATTATAGACAGTGAGGAGACAATGAGGATTATTATAGACAGTGATGAGACAATGGGGATTATTATAGACAGTGATGAGACAATGGGGATTATTATATACAGTGATGGGACAATGGGGATTATTATAGGCAGTGAAGAGACAATGGGGATTATTATAGACAGTAATGAGACAATGGGGATTATTATAGACAGTGATGAGACAATGAGGATTATTATAGACAGTGATGAGACAATGAGGATTATTATAGACAGTGATGAGACAATGGGGATTATTATAGACAGTGAGGGACAATTGGGATTATTATAGACAGTGATGAGACAATGGGGATTATTATAGACAGTGATGGGACAATGGGGATTATTATAGACAGTGATGAGACAATGAGGATTATTATAGACAGTGATGGGACAATGGGAATTATTATAGACATTGATGGGACAATGAGGATTATTATAGACAGTGATGAGACAATGGGGATTATTATAGACAGTGATGAGACAATGGGGATTATTATAGACAGTGAGGGACAATGGGGATTATTATAGACAGTGATGGGACAATGGGGATTATTAGAGACAGTGATGGGACAAAGGGGATTATTATAGACAGTGATGGGACAATGGCGATTATTAGAGACAGTGATGAAACAATGGGGATTATTATAGACAGTGATGAGACAATGAGGATTATTATAGACAGTGATGGGACAATGGGGATTATTAAAGACAGTGAGGGACAATGGGGATTATGATCGACAGTGATGAGACAATGGGGATTATTATAGACAGTGATGAGACAATGAGGATTATTAAAGACAGTGAGGGACAGTGGGGATTATTATAGACAGTGAGGGACAATGGGGATTATTATAGACAGTGATGAGACAATGGGGATTATTTTAGACAGTGATGGGACAATGTGGATTATTATAGACAGTGATGAGACAATGGGGATTATTATAGACAGTGATGAGACAATGGGGATTATTATAGACAGTGAGGGACAATGGGGATTATTATAGACAGTGATGGGACAATGGGGATTATTAGAGACAGTGATGGGACAAAGGGGATTATTATAGACAGTGATGGGACAATGGCGATTATTAGAGACAGTGATGAGACAATGAGGATTATTAGAGACAGTGATGGGACAATGGGGATTATTAAAGACAGTGAGGGACAATGGGGATTATTATAGACAGTGATGAGACAATGGGGATTATTAGAGACAGTGAAGGGACAATGGGGATTATTAAAGACAGTGAGAGACAGTGGGGATTATTATAGACAGTGAGGGACAATGGGGATTATTATAGACAGTGATGAGACAATGGGGATTATTATAGACAGTGATGAGAAAATGAGGATTATTATAGACAGTGATGAGACAAAGGGTATTATTATAGACAGTGAGGGACAATGGGGATTATTATAGACAGTGATGAGACGGTGGGGATTATTATAGACAGTGAGGGACAATGGGGATTATTATAGACAGTGATGAGACAATGGGGATTATTATAGACAGTGATAGGACAATGAGGATTATTATAGACAGTGATGGGACAATGGGGATTATTATAGACAGTGATGGGACAATGGGGATTATTATAGACAATGATGAGACAATGAGGATTACTATAGACAGTGATGAGACAATGAGGATTATTATAGACAGTTTTGAGACAATGAGGATTATTAAAGACTCGGATGAGACAATGGGGATTATTATATACAGTGATGGGACAATGTGGGATTATTATAGACAGTGAGGAGACAATGAGGATTATTATAGACAGTGATGAGACAATGTGGATTATTATAGACAGTGATGAGACAATGGGGATTATTATATACAGTGATGGGACAATGGGGATTATTATAGGCAGTGAAGAGACAATGGGGATTATTATAGACAGTAATGAGACAATGGGGATTATTATAGACAGTGATGAGACAATGAGGATTATTATAGACAGTGATGAGACAATGAGGATTATTATAGACAGTGATGAGACAATGGGGATTATTATAGACAGTGAGGGACAATGCGGATTATTATAGACAGTGATGAGACAATGGGGATTATTATAGACAGTGATGGGACAATGGGGATTATTATAGACAGTGATGAAACAATGGGGATTATTATAGACAGTGATGAGACAATGAGGATTATTATAGACAGTGATGGGACAATGGGGATTATTAAAGACAGTGAGGGACAATGGGGATTATGATCGACAGTGATGAGACAATGGGGATTATTATAGACAGTGATGAGACAATGAGGATTATTAATGACAGTGAGGGACAGTGGGGATTATTATAGACAGTGAGGGACAATGGGGATTATTATAGACAGTGATGAGACAATGGGGATTATTTTAGACAGTGATTGGACAATGTGGATTATTATAGACAGTGATGAGACAATGGGGATTATTATAAATAGTGATGAGACAATGGGGATTATTATAGACAGTGAGGGACAATGGGGATTATTATAGACAGTGATGGGACAATGGGGATTATTATAGACAGTGATGGGACAATGGGGATTATTATAGACAGTGATGAGACAATGAGGATTATTATAGACAGTGATGGGACAATGGGAATTATTATAGACAGTGATGGGACAAAGGGGATTATTATAGACAGTGATGGGACAATGGCGATTATTAGAGACAGTGATGAAACAATGGGGATTATAATAGACAGTGATGAGACAATGAGGATTATTATAGACAGTGATGGGACAATCGGGATTATTAAAGACAGTGAGGGACAATGGGGATTATTATAGACAGTGATGAGACAATGGGGATTATTATAGACAGTGAAGGGACAATGGGGATTATTAAAGACAGTGAGGGACAGTGGGGATTTTTATAGACAGTGAGGGACAATGGGGATTATTATAGACATTGATGAGACAATGGGGATTATTATAGACAGTGATGGGACAATGGGGATTATTATACAGTGATGAGACAATGGGGATTATTATACAGTGATGAGACAATGGGGATTATTATAGACAGTGATGGGACAAAAGGCATTATTATAGAAATTGAGGGACAATTGGGATTATTATAGACAGTGATGAGACAATGAGGGATTATTAAAGACATTGAGGGACAATGGGGATTATTATAGACAGTGATGGGACAATGGGGATTATTATAGACAGTGATGGGACAATGGGGATTATTAGAGACAGTGATGAGACAATGGGGATTATTATAGACAGTGATGGGACAATGGGGATTATTATAGACAGTGATGGGACAATGGGGATTATTATAGTCAGTGATGATACAATGGGAATTATGATAGACAGTGATGGGACAATGAGGATTATTATAGGCTGTGATAGGACAATGGGTATTATTATAGACAGTGATGGGACAATGGGGATTATTATAGACAGTGATGAGACAATGGGGATTATTATAGACAGTGATGGGACCATGGGGATTATTTTCGACAGAGATGGGACAATGGGGATTATTATAGACAGTGATGGGACAATGGGGATTATTATAGACAGTGAGGGACAATGGGGAGTATTATAGTCAGTGATGGGACAATGGGGATTATTATAGACAGTGATGAGACAATGGGGATAATTATAGTTAATGTTGAGACAATGGAGATTATTATAGACAGTGATGGGACAATGGGGATTATTATAGACAGTGATGGGACAATGGGGATTATTATAGACAGTGATGGGACAATGAGGATTATTATAGACAGTGATGGGACAATGGGGATTATTATAGATAGTGCGCGACAATGTGGATTATTATAGACAGTGATGGACAATGGGGATTATTATATACCGTGATGGGACAATGGGGATTATTATAGACAGTGAAGAGACAATGGGGATTATTATAGACAGTGATGAGACAATGGGGATTATTATAGACAGTGATGTGACAATGAGGATTATTATAGACAGTGATGGGACAATGGGGATTATTATAGACAGTGATGAGACAATGGGGATTATTATAGACATTGATGAGAAAATGAGGATTATAATAGACAGTGATGAGACAATGGGTATTATTATAGACAGTGAGGGACAATGGGGATTATTATAGACAGTGATGAGACAGTGGGGATTATTATAGACAGTGAGGGACAATGGGGATTATTATAGACAGTGATGAGACAATGGGGATTATTATAGACAGTGATAGGACACTGAGGATTATTATAGACAGTGATGGGACAATGGGGATTATTATAGACAGTGATGGGACAATGGTGATTATTATAGACAATGATGAGACAATGAGGGTTATTATAGACAGTGATGAGACAATGAGGATTATTATAGACAGTTTTGAGACAATGAGGATTATTAAAGACACGGATGAGACAATGGGGATTATTATATACAGTGATGGGACAATGTGGGATTATTATAGACAGTGAGGAGACAATGAGGATTATTATAGACAGTGATGAGACAATGGGGATTATTATAGACAGTGATGAGACAATGGGGATTATTATATACAGTGATGGGACAATGGGGATTATTATAGGCAGTGAAGAGACAATGGGGATTATTATAGACAGTAATGAGACAATGGGGATTATTATAGTCAGTGATGAGACAATGAGGATTATTATAGACAGTGATGAGACAATGAGGATTATTATAGACAGTGATGAGACAATGGGGATTATTATAGACAGTGAGGGACAATGGGGATTATTATAGACAGTGATGGGACAATGGGGATTATTAGAGACAGTGATGGGACCAAGGGGATTATTATAGTCAGTGATGGGACAATGGCGATTATTAGAGACAGTGATGAAACAATGGGGATTATTATAGACAGTGATGAGACAATGAGGATTATTATAGACAGTGATGGGACAATGGGGATTATTAAAGACAGTGAGGGACAATGGGGATTATGATCGACAGTGATGAGACACTGGGGATTATTATAGACAGTGATGAGACAATGGGGATTATTTTAGACAGTGATGGGACAATGTGGATTATTATAGACAGTGATGAGACAATGGGGATTATTATAGATAGTGAGGGACAATGGGGATTATGATCGACAGTGATGAGACACTGGGGATTATTATAGACAGTGATGAGACAATGAGGATTATTAAAGACAGTGAGGGACAGTGGGGATTATTATAGACAGTGAGGGACAATGGGGATTATTATAGACAGTGATGAGACAATGGGGATTATTTTAGACAGTGATGGGACAATGTGGATTATTATAGACAGTGATGAGACGATGGGGATTATTATAGACAGTGATGAGACAATGGGGATTATTATAGACAGTGATGAGACAATGGGGATTATTATATACAGTGATGGGACAATGGGGATTATTATAGGCAGTGAAGAGACAATGGGGATTATTATAGACAGTAATGAGACAATGGGGATTATTATAGTCAGTGATGAGACAATGAGGATTATTATAGACAGTGATGAGACAATGAGGATTATTATAGACAGTGATGAGACAATGGGGATTATTATAGACAGTGAGGGACCATGGGGATTATTATAGACAGTGATGCGACAATGGGGATTATTATAGACAGTGATGGGACAATGGGGATTATTATAGACAGTGATGAGACAATGAGGATTATTATAGACAGTGATGGGACAATGGGAATTATTATAGACATTGATGGGACAATGAGGATTATTATAGACAGTGATGAGACAATGGGGATTATTATAGACAGTGATGAGACAATGGGGATTATTATAGACAGTGAGGGACAATGGGGATTATTATAGACAGTGATGGGACAATGGGGATTATTAGAGACAGTGATGGGACCAAGGGGATTATTATAGACAGTGATGGGACAATGGCGATTATTAGAGACAGTGATGAAACAATGGGGATTATTATAGACAGTGATGAGACAATGAGGATTATTATAGACAGTGATGGGACAATGGGGATTATTAAAGACAGTGAGGGACAATGGGGATTATGATCGACAGTGATGAGACACTGGGGATTATTATAGACAGTGATGAGACAATGAGGATTATTAAAGACAGTGAGGGACAGTGGGGATTATTATAGACAGTGAGGGACAATGGGGATTATTATAGACAGTGATGAGACAATGGGGATTATTTTAGACAGTGATGGGACAATGTGGATTATTATAGGCAGTGATGAGACAATGGGGATTATTATAGACAGTGATGAGACAATGGGGATTATTATAGACAGTGAGGGACAATGGGGATTATTATAGACAGTGATGGGACAATGGGGATTATTAAAGACAGTGAGGGACAGTGGGGATTATTATAGACAGTGAGGGACAATGGGGATTATTATAGACAGTGATGAGACAATGGGGATTATTATAGACAGTGATGGGACAATGTGGATTATTATAGACAGTGATGAGACAAAGGGGATTATTATAGACAGTGATGAGACAATGAGGATTATTATCGACAGTGGTGAGACAATGGGGATTATTATAGACAGTGAGGGACAATGGGGATTATTATAGACAGTGATGAGACAGTGGGGATTATTATAGACAGTGAGGGACAATGGGGATTATTATAGACAGTGATGAGACAATGGGGATTATTATAGACAGTGATGAGACAATGGGGTTATTATATACAGTGAGGGACAATGGGGATTATTATAGACAGTGATGGGACAATGGGGATTATTAGAGACAGTGATGGGACCAAGGGGATTATTATAGACAGTGATGGGACAATGGCGATTATTAGAGACAGTGATGAAACAATGGGGATTATTATAGACAGTGATGAGACAATGAGGATTATTATAGACAGTGATGGGACAATGGGGATTATTAAAGACAGTGAGGGACAATGGGGATTATGATCGACAGTGATGAGACACTGGGGATTATTATAGACAGTGATGAGACAATGAGGATTATTAAAGACAGTGAGGGACAGTGGGGATTATTATAGACAGTGAGGGACAATGGGGATTATTATAGACAGTGATGAGACAATGGGGATTATTTTAGACAGTGATGGGACAATGTGGATTATTATAGGCAGTGATGAGACAATGGGGATTATTATAGACAGTGATGAGACAATGGGGATTATTATAGACAGTGAGGGACAATGGGGATTATTATAGACAGTGATGGGACAATGGGGATTATTAAAGACAGTGAGGGACAGTGGGGATTATTATAGACAGTGAGGGACAATGGGGATTATTATAGACAGTGATGAGACAATGGGGATTATTATAGACAGTGATGGGACAATGTGGATTATTATAGACAGTGATGAGACAAACGGGATTATTATAGACAGTGATGAGACAATGAGGATTATTATCGACAGTGGTGAGACAATGGGGATTATTATAGACAGTGAGGGACAATGGGGATTATTATAGACAGTGATGAGACAGTGGGGATTATTATAGACAGTGAGGGACAATGGGGATTATTATAGACAGTGATGAGACAATGGGGATTATTATAGACAGTGATGAGACAATGGGGTTATTATATACAGTGATGGGACAATGGGGATTATTATAGGCAGTGATGGGACAATGGGGATTATTATAGACAGTGATGAGACAATGGGGATTATTATAGACAGTGAGGGACAATGGGGATTATTATAGACAGTGATGGGACAATGGGGATTATTATAGACAATGATGAGACAATGAGGATTATTATAGACAGTGATGAGACAATGAGGATTATTATAGACAGTTTTGAGACAATGAGGATTATTAAAGACACGGATGAGACAATGGGGATTATTATATACAGTGATGGGACAATGTGGATTATTATAGACAGTGATGAGACAATGGGGATTATTATAGACAGTGAGGGACAATGGGGATTATTATAGACAGTGATGAGACAATGGGGATTATTATAGACAGTGAAGGGACAATGGGGATTATTAAAGACAGTGAGGGACAGTGGGGATTATTATAGACAGTGAGGGACAATGGGGATTATTATAGACAGTGATGAGACAATGGGGATTATTATAGACAGTGATGGGACAATGTGGATTATTATAGACAGTGATGAGACAAAGGGGATTATTATAGACAGTGATGAGACAATGAGGATTATTATCGACAGTGGTGAGACAATGGGGATTATTATAGACAGTGAGGGACAATGGGGATTATTATAGACAGTGATGAGACAGTGGGGATTATTATAGACAGTGAGGGACAATGGGGATTATTATAGACAGTGATGAGACAATGGGGATTATTATAGACAGTGATGAGACAATGGGGATTATTATATACAGTGATGGGACAATGGGGATTATTATAGGCAGTGATGGGACAATGGGGATTATTATAGACAGTGATGAGACAATGGGGATTATTATAGACAGTGAGGTACAATGGGGATTATTATAGACAGTGATGGGACAATGGGGATTATTATAGACAATGATGAGACAATGAGGATTATTATAGACAGTGATGAGACAATGAGGATTATTATAGACAGTTTTGAGACAATGAGGATTATTAAAGACACGGATGAGACAATGGGGATTATTATATACAGTGATGGGACAATGTGGGATTATTATAGACAGTGAGGAGACAATTAGGATTATTATAGACAGTGATGAGACAGTGGGGATTATTATAGACAGTGAGGGACAATGGGGATTATTATAGACAGTGATGAGACAATGGGGATTATTATAGACAGTGATAGGACAATGAGGATTATTATAGACAGTGATGGGACAATGGGGATTATTATAGACAGTGATGGGACAATGGGGATTATTATAGACAATGATGAGACAATGAGGGTTATTATAGACAGTGATGAGACAATGAGGATTATTATAGACAGTTTTGAGACAATGAGGATTATTAAAGACACGGATGAGACAATGGGGATTATTATATACAGTGATGGGACAATGTGGGATTATTATAGACAGTGAGGAGACAATGAGGATTATTATAGACAGTGATGAGACAATGGGGATTATTATAGACAGTGATGAGACAATGGGGATTATTATATACAGTGATGGGACAATGGGGATTATTATAGGCAGTGAAGAGACAATGGGGATTATTATAGACAGTAATGAGACAATGGGGATTATTATAGTCAGTGATGAGACAATGAGGATTATTATAGACAGTGATGAGACAATGAGGATTATTATAGACAGTGATGAGACAATGGGGATTATTATAGACAGTGAGGGACCATGGGGATTATTATAGACAGTGATGAGACAATGGGGATTATTATAGACAGTGATGGGACAATGGGGATTATTATAGACAGTGATGAGACAATGAGGATTATTATAGACAGTGATGGGACAATGGGAATTATTATAGACATTGATGGGACAATGAGGATTATTATAGACAGTGATGAGACAATGGGGATTATTATAGACAGTGATGAGACAATGGGGATTATTATAGACAGTGAGGGACAATGGGGATTATTATAGACAGTGATGGGACAATGGGGATTATTAGAGACAGTGATGGGACCAAGGGGATTATTATAGACAGTGATGGGACAATGGCGATTATTAGAGACAGTGATGAAACAATGGGGATTATTATAGACAGTGATGAGACAATGAGGATTATTATAGACAGTGATGAGACAATGGGGATTATTAAAGACAGTGAGGGACAATGGGGATTATGATCGACAGTGATGAGACACTGGGGATTATTATAGACAGTGATGAGACAATGAGGATTATTAAAGACAGTGAGGGACAGTGGGGATTATTATAGACAGTGAGGGACAATGGGGATTATTATAGACAGTGATCAGACAATGGGGATTATTTTAGACAGTGATGGGACAATGTGGATTATTATAGACAGTGATGAGACAATGGGGATTATTATAGACAGTGATGAGACAATGGGGATTATTATAGACAGTGAGGGACAATGGGGATTATTATAGACAGTGATGGGACAATGGGGATTATTAAAGACAGTGAGGGACAGTGGGGATTATTATAGACAGTGAGGGACAATGGGGATTATTATAGACAGTGATGAGACAATGGGGATTATTATAGACAGTGATGGGACAATGTGGATTATTATAGACAGTGATGAGACAAAGGGGATTATTATAGACAGTGATGAGACAATGAGGATTATTATCGACAGTGGTGAGACAATGGGGATTATTATAGACAGTGAGGGACAATGGGGATTATTATAGACAGTGATGAGACAGTGGGGATTATTATAGACAGTGAGGGACAATGGGGATTATTATAGACAGTGATGAGACAATGGGGATTATTATAGACAGTGATGAGACAATGGGGATTATTATATACAGTGATGGGACAATGGGGATTATTATAGGCAGTGATGGGACAATGGGGATTATTATAGACAGTGATGAGACAATGGGGATTATTATAGACAGTGATGAGACAATGGGGATTATTATAGACAGTGAGGGACAATGGGGATTATTATAGACAGTGATGGGACAATGGGGATTATTATAGACAATGATGAGACAATGAGGATTATTATAGACAGTGATGAGACAATGAGGATTATTATAGACAGTTTTGAGACAATGAGGATTATTAAAGACACGGATGAGACAATGGGGATTATTATATACAGTGATGGGACAATGTGGATTATTATAGACAGTGATGAGACAATGGGGATTATTATAGACAGTGAGGGACAATGGGGATTATTATAGACAGTGATGAGACAATGGGGATTATTATAGACAGTGAAGGGACAATGGGGATTATTAAAGACAGTGAGGGACAGTGGGGATTATTATAGACAGTGAGGGACAATGGGGATTATTATAGACAGTGATGAGACAATGGGGATTATTATAGACAGTGATGGGACAATGTGGATTATTATAGACAGTGATGAGACAAAGGGGATTATTATAGACAGTGATGAGACAATGAGGATTATTATCGACAGTGGTGAGACAATGGGGATTATTATAGACAGTGAGGGACAATGGGGATTATTATAGACAGTGATGAGACAGTGGGGATTATTATAGACAGTGAGGGACAATGGGGATTATTATAGACAGTGATGAGACAATGGGGATTATTATAGACAGTGATGAGACAATGGGGATTATTATATACAGTGATGGGACAATGGGGATTATTATAGGCAGTGATGGGACAATGGGGATTATTATAGACAGTGATGAGACAATGGGGATTATTATAGACAGTGAGGTACAATGGGGATTATTATAGACAGTGATGGGACAATGGGGATTATTATAGACAGTTTTGAGACAATGAGGATTATTAAAGACACGGATGAGACAATGGGGATTATTATATACAGTGATGGGACAATGTGGGATTATTATAGACAGTGAGGAGACAATTAGGATTATTATAGACAGTGATGAGACAATGGGGATTATTATAGACAGTGATGAGACAATGGGGATTATTATATACAGTGATGGGACAATGGGGATTATTATAGGCAGTGAAGAGACAATGGGGATTATTATAGACAGTGATGAGACAATGGGGATTATTATAGACAGTGATGAGACAATGAGGATTATTATAGACAGTGATGAGACAATGAGAATTATTATAGACAGTGATGAGACAATGAGGATTATTATAGACAGTGATGAGACAATGGGGATTATTATAGACAGTGAGGGACAATGGGGATTATTATAGACAGTGAAGAGACAATGGGGATTATTATAGACAGTGATGAGACAATGGGGATTATTATAGACAGTGATGTGACAATGAGGAGTATTATAGACAGTGATGGGACAATGGGGATTATTATAGACAGTGATGAGACAATGGGGATTATTATAGACATTGATGAGAAAATGAGGATTATTATAGACAGTGATGAGACAATGGGTATTATTATAGACAGTGAGGGACAATGGGGATTATTATAGACAGTGATGAGACAGTGGGGATTATTATAGACAGTGAGGGACAATGGGGATTATTATAGACAGTGATGAGACAATGGGGATTATTATAGACAGTGATAGGACAATGAGGATTATTATAGACAGTGATGGGACAATGGGGATTATTATAGACAGTGATGGGACAATGGGGATTATTATAGACAATGATGAGACAATGAGGGTTATTATAGACAGTGATGAGACAATGAGGATTATTATAGACAGTTTTGAGACAATGAGGATTATTAAAGACACGGATGAGACAATGGGGATTATTATATACAGTGATGGGACAATGTGGGATTATTATAGACAGTGAGGAGACAATGAGGATTATTATAGACAGTGATGAGACAATGGGGATTATTATAGACAGTGATGAGACAATGGGGATTATTATATACAGTGATGGGACAATGGGGATTATTATAGGCAGTGAAGAGACAATGGGGATTATTATAGACAGTAATGAGACAATGGGGATTATTATAGTCAGTGATGAGACAATGAGGATTATTATAGACAGTGATGAGACAATGAGGATTATTATAGACAGTGATGAGACAATGGGGATTATTATAGACAGTGAGGGACCATGGGGTTTATTATAGACAGTGATGAGACAATGGGGATTATTATAGACAGTGATGGGACAATGGGGATTATTATAGACAGTGATGAGACAATGAGGATTATTATAGACAGTGATGGGACAATGGGAATTATTATAGACATTGATGGGACAATGAGGATTATTATAGACAGTGATGAGACAATGGGGATTATTATAGACAGTGATGAGACAATGGGGATTATTATAGACAGTGAGGGACAATGGGGATTATTATAGACAGTGATGGGACAATGGGGATTATTAGAGACAGTGATGGGACCAAGGGGATTATTATAGACAGTGATGGGACAATGGCGATTATTAGAGACAGTGATGAAACAATGGGGATTATTATAGACAGTGATGAGACAATGAGGATTATTATAGACAGTGATGGGACAATGGGGATTATTAAAGACAGTGAGGGACAATGGGGATTATGATCGACAGTGATGAGACACTGGGGATTATTATAGACAGTGATGAGACAATGAGGATTATTAAAGACAGTGAGGGACAGTGGGGATTATTATAGACAGTGAGGGACAATGGGGATTATTATAGACAGTGATGAGACAATGGGGATTATTTTAGACAGTGATGGGACAATGTGGATTATTATAGACAGTGATGAGACAATGGGGATTATTATAGACAGTGATGAGACAATGGGGATTATTATAGACAGTGAGGGACAATGGGGATTATTATAGACAGTGATGGGACAATGGGGATTATTAAAGACAGTGAGGGACAGTGGGGATTATTATAGACAGTGAGGGACAATGGGGATTATTATAGACAGTGATGAGACAATGGGGATTATTATAGACAGTGATGGGACAATGTGGATTATTATAGACAGTGATGAGACAAAGGGGATTATTATAGACAGTGATGAGACAATGAGGATTATTATCGACAGTGGTGAGACAATGGGGATTATTATAGACAGTGAGGGACAATGGGGATTATTATAGACAGTGATGAGACAGTGGGGATTATTATAGACAGTGAGGGACAATGGGGATTATTATAGACAGTGATGAGACAATGGGGATTATTATAGACAGTGATGAGACAATGGGGATTATTATATACAGTGATGGGACAATGGGGATTATTATAGGCAGTGATGGGACAATGGGGATTATTATAGACAGTGATGAGACAATGGGGATTATTATAGACAGTGAGGGACAATGGGGATTATTATAGACAGTGATGGGACAATGGGGATTATTATAGACAATGATGAGACAATGAGGATTATTATAGACAGTGATGAGACAATGAGGATTATTATAGACAGTTTTGAGACAATGAGGATTATTAAAGACACGGATGAGACAATGGGGATTATTATATACAGTGATGGGACAATGTGGATTATTATAGACAGTGATGAGACAATGGGGATTATTATAGACAGTGAGGGACAATGGGGATTATTATAGACAGTGATGAGACAATGGGGATTATTATAGACAGTGAAGGGACAATGGGGATTATTAAAGACAGTGAGGGACAGTGGGGATTATTATAGACAGTGAGGGACAATGGGGATTATTATAGACAGTGATGAGACAATGGGGATTATTATAGACAGTGATGGGACAATGTGGATTATTATAGACAGTGATGAGACAAAGGGGATTATTATAGACAGTGATGAGACAATGAGGATTATTATCGACAGTGGTGAGACAATGGGGATTATTATAGACAGTGAGGGACAATGGGGATTATTATAGACAGTGATGAGACAGTGGGGATTATTATAGACAGTGAGGGACAATGGGGATTATTATAGACAGTGATGAGACAATGGGGATTATTATAGACAGTGATGAGACAATGAGGATTATTATAGACAGTGATGAGACAATGAGGATTATTATAGACAGTTTTGAGACAATGAGGATTATTAAAGACACGGATGAGACAATGGGGATTATTATATACAGTGATGGGACAATGTGGGATTATTATAGACAGTGAGGAGACAATTAGGATTATTATAGACAGTGATGAGACAATGGGGATTATTATAGACAGTGATGAGACAATGGGGATTATTATATACAGTGATGGGACAATGGGGATTATTATAGGCAGTGAAGAGACAATGGGGATTATTATAGACAGTGATGAGACAATGGGGATTATTATAGACAGTGAGGGACAATGGGGATTATTATAGACAGTGATGGGACAATGGGGATTATTATAGACAATGATGAGACAATGAGGATTATTATAGACAGTGATGAGACAATGAGGATTATTATAGACAGTTTTGAGACAATGAGGATTATTAAAGACACGGATGAGACAATGGGGATTATTATATACAGTGATGGGACAATGTGGGATTATTATATACAGTGAGGAGACAATTAGGATTATTATAGACAGTGATGAGACAATGGGGATTATTATAGACAGTGATGAGACAATGGGGATTATTATATACAGTGATGGGACAATGGGGATTATTATAGGCAGTGAAGAGACAATGGGGATTATTATAGACAGTGATGAGACAATGGGGATTATTATAGACAGTGATGAGACAATGAGGATTATTATAGACAGTGATGAGACAATGAGGATTATTATAGACAGTGATGAGACAATGAGGATTATTATAGACAGTGTTGAGACAATGGGGATTATTATAGACAGTGAGGGACAATGGGGATTATTATAGACAGTGATGAGACAATGGGGATTATTATAGACAGTGATGAGACAATGAGGATTATTATAGACAGTGATGGGACAATGGGAATTATTATAGACATTGATGGGACAATGAGGATTATTATAGACAGTGATGAGACAATGGGGATTATTATAGACAGTGATGAGACAATGGGGATTATTATAGACAGTGAGGGACAATGGGGATTATTATAGACAGTGATGGGACAATGGGGATTATTATAGACAGTGATGGGACAATGGGTATTATTAGAGACAGTGATGAGACAATGGGGATTATTATAGACAGTGATGGGACAATGGGGATTATTATAGACAGTGATGGGTCAATGGCGATTATTAGAGACAGTGATGAGACAATGGGGATTATTATAGACAGTGATGAGACAATGAGGATTATTATAGACAGTGATGGGTCAATGGGGATTATTATAGACAGTGATGGGACAATGGGGATTATTATAGACAGTGAGGGACAATGGGGATTATTGTAGACAGTGATGAGACAATGGGGATTATTATAGGCAGTGAGGGACAATGGGGATTATTAGAGACAGTGATGGGACAAAGGGGATTATTATAGACAGTGATGAGACAATGGGGATTATTATAGACAGTGAGGGACAGTGGGGATTATTATAGACAGTGATGAGACAATGGGGTTGATTATAGACAGTGAGGGACAATGGGGATTATTAGAGACAGTGATGGGACAAAGGGGATTATTATAGACAGTGACGGGACAATGGGGATTATTAGAGACAGTGATGAGACAATGGGGATTATTATCGACAGTGACGGGACAATGGCGATTATTAGAGACAGTGATGAAACAATGGGGATTATAATAGACAGTGATGAGACAATGAGGATTATTTAGACAGTGATGGGACAATGGGGATTATTAAAGACAGTGAGGGACAATGGGGATTATTATAGACAGTGATGAGACAATGTGAATTATTATAGACAGTGAAGGGACAATGGGGATTATTAAAGACAGTGAGGGACAGTGGGGATTATTATAGACAGTGAGGGACAATGGGGATTATTATAGACAGTGATGAGACAATGGGGATTATTATAGACAGTGATGGGACAATGTGGATTATTATAGACAGTAATGAGACAATGGGGATTATTATAGACAGTGATGAGACAATGAGGATTATTATCGACAGTGGTGAGACAATGGGGATTATTATAGACAGTGAGGGACAATGGGGATTATTATAGACAGTGATGAGACAATGGGGATTATTATAGACAGTGATGGGACAATGGGGATTATTATAGACAGTAATGGGATAATGGGGATTATTATAGACAGTGATGGGACAATGGGGATTATTATAGATAGTGATGAGACAATGGGGATTATTATATACAGTGAGGGACAATGGGGATTATTATAGACAGTGATGGGACAATGGGGATTATTATAGACAGTGATGAGACAATGGGGATTATTATAGACAGTGATGGGACAATGGGGATTATTATAGACAGTGATGAGACAATGGGGATTATTATAGACAGTGATGGGACAATGGGGATTATTATAGACAGTGATGGGACAATGGGGTTTATTATAGACAGTGATGAGACAATGGGGATTATTATTGACAGTGATGAGACAATGGGGATTATTATAGACAGTGATGCGACAATGGTGATTATTATGGACAGTGATGAGACAATGGGGATTATTATAGACAGTGATGGGACAATGAGAATTATTATAGACAGTGAGGGACAATGGGGATTATGATAGACAGTGATGGGACTGAGGGTCAGAGGGGGACAGAGAGAGAGATGGGACTGAGGGTCAGAGGGGGACAGAGAGAGAGATGGAACTGAGGGTCAGAGGGGACAGAGAGAGAGATGGGACTGAGGGTCAGGGGGCAGACAGAGAGAGAGATGGACTGAGAGTTAGAGGGTAGACTGAGAGAGAGATGGGACTGAGGGTCAGATGGGACAGAGAGAGAGTTGGGACTGAGGGTTAGGGGGCAAACAGAGAGCGAGCTGGAACTGAGGGCCAGAGGGGACAGAGAGAGAGATGGGACTGAGGGTCAGAGGGCAGACAGAAAGAGAGATGGGACTGAGGGTCAGAGAGGACAGAGAAAAGATAGGACTGAGGGTCAGAGGGGACAGAGAGAGAGATGGGACTGAGGGTCAGAGGGGAGACAGAGAGAAGATGGGACTGAGGGTCAGAGGGGACAGAGAGAGAGATGGGACTGAGGGTCAGAGGGGAGACAGAGAGAAGATGGGACTGAGGGTCAGAGGGGACAGAGAGTGATATGGAATTGAAGGTCAGAGGGGACAGAGAGAGAAATGGGACTGAGGGTTAGAAGGGACAGAGAGACAGATGGGACTGAGGGTTAGAGGGGGACAGAGATAGAGATGGGACTGAGGTTTAGAGGGGGAGAGAGAGAGCGATGGGACTGAGGTTCAGAGGGCAGACAGAGAGAGAGATTGGACAGAGGGTCAGATGGGGACGGAGGGAGAGATGAGACTGAGGGTCAGAGGGGAGACAGAGAGAGAGATGGGACTGAGGGTCAGAGGGGACAGAGTGAGAGATGGGACTGAGGGTTAGAGGGCAGACTGAGAGAGAGATGGGACTGAGGGTCAGAGGGGGAGAGAGAGCGATGGGACTGAGGTTCAGAGGGCAGACAGAGAGAAAGATTGGACTGAGGGTCAGATGGGGACAGAGGGAGAGATGAGACTGAGGGTCAGAGGTGGACAGAGAGAGCGATGGGACTGAGGGTCAGAGGGGGATAGAGAGAGAGATGGGACTGAGGGTCAGAAGTGGATAGAGAGAGAGATAGGACTGAGGGTCAGAGGGGGACAGAGAGAGTGATGGGACTGAGAGTCAGAAGTGGATAGAGAGAGAGATAGGACTGAGGGTTAGAGGGGGACAGCGAGAGAGATGGGACTGAGGGTCAGAGGTGGACAGAGAGAGCGATGGGATTGAGGGTCAGAGGGGGATAGAGAGAGAGATGGGACTGAGGGTCAGAAGTGGATAGAGAGAGAGATAGGACTGAGGGTCAGAGGGGGACAGAGAGAGTGATGGGACTGAGGGTTAGAGGGGACAGAGAGAGTGATGGGACTGAGGGTCAGAGGGGGACAGAGAGAGTGATGGGACTGAGGGTTAAAGGGGACAGAGAGAGAGATGGGACTGAGGGTCAGAGGGGACAGAGAGAGAGATGGGACTGAGGGTCAGAGGGGACAGAGAGAGAGATGGGACTGAGGGTCAGAGGGGTCAGAGAGAGAGATGGGACTGAGGGTTAGAGGGGGACAGAGAGAGAGATGGGACTGAGGGTCAGAGGGGACAGAGAGGGAGATGCGACTGAAGGTTAGAGGGGGACAGAGGGAGAGATGGGACTGAGGGTTAGAGGGGACAGAGAGAGAAATGGGACTGAGGGTTAGAAGGGACAGAGAGACAGATGGGACTGAGGGTTAGAGGGGGACAGAGAGAGAGATGGGACTGAGGGTCAGAGGGGGAGAGAGAGAGCGATGGGACTGAGGGTTAGAGGGGGAGAGAGAGATGGGACTGAGGGTTAGAGGGGGAGAGAGAGAGCGATGGGACTGAGGTTCAGAGGGCAAACAGAGAGAGAGATTGGACTGAGGGTCAGATGGGGACAGAGGGAGAGATGAGACATGGGTCAGAGGGGAGACAGAGAGAGAGATGGGACTGAGGGTCAGAGGGGACAGAGAGAGAGATGGGACTGAGGGTTAGAGGGCAGACTGAGAGAGAGATGGGACTGAGGGTCAGAGGGGGAGAGAGAGAGCGATGGGACTGAGTTCAGAGGGCAGACAGAGAGAAAGATTGGACTGAGGGTCTGATGGGGACAGAGGGAGAGATGAGACTGAGGGTCAGAGGGGAGTCAGAGAGAGAGATGGGACTGAGGGTCAGAGGGGGACAGAGAGAGAGATGGGACTGAGGGTCAGAGGGGACAGAGAGATGGGACTGAGGGTCAGAGGACAGACAGAGAGAGAGATGGGACTGAGGCTCAGAGGGCAGACAGAGAGAGAGATGGAAGTGAGGGTCAGAGGGGCAGAGAGAGAGATGGAAGTGAGGGTCAGAGGGGACAGAGAGAGAGATGGGACTGAGGGTCAGAGGGGGACAGAGAGACAGATGGGACTGAGGCTCAGAGGGCAGACAGAGAGAGAGATGGAAGTGAGGGTCAGAGGGGACAGAGAGAGAGATGGAAGTGAGGGTCAGAGGGGACAGAGAGAGAGATGGGACTGAGGGTCAGGGGGCAGACAGAGAGAGAGATGGACTGAGAGTTAGAGGGCAGACTGAGAGAGAGATGGAAGTGAGGGTCAGAGGGGACAGAGAGAGAGCGATGGGACTGAGGGTCAGAGGGCAGACAGAGAGAGAGATGGAACTGAGGGTCAGAGGGGACAGAGAGACAGATGGGACTGAGGGTCAGGGGGCAGACAGAGAGAGATGGACTGAGAGTTAGAGGGCAGACTGAGAGAGAGATGGGACTGAGGGTCAGAGGGGGAGAGAGAGAGCAATGGGACTGAGGTTCAGAGGTCAGACACAGAGAGGGATGGGACTGAGGGCCAGAGGGCAGACAGGGAGAGAGATGGAAGTGAGGGTCAGAGGGGACAGAGAGAGAGATAGAAGTGAGGGTCAGAGGGGACAGAGAGAGAGATGGGACTGAGGGTCAGAGGGCAGACAGAGAGAGAGATGGAAGTGAGGGTCAGATGGGACAGAGAGAGAGATGGAAGTGAGGGTCAGAGGGGACAGAGAGAGAGATGGGACTGAGGGTCAGAGGGGGACAGAGAGACAGATGGGACTGAGGCTCAGAGGGCAGACAGAGAGAGAGATGAAAGTGAGGGTCAGAGGGGACAGAGAGAGAGATGGAAGTGAGGGTCAGAGGGGACAGAGAGAGAGATGGGACTGAGGGTCAGGGGGCAGACAGAGAGAGAGATGGAACTGAGGGTCAGAGGGGACAGAGAGACAGATGGGACTGAGGATCAGGGGGCAGACAGAGAGAGAGATGGATTGAGAGTTCGAGGGCAGACTGAGAGAGAGATGGGACTGAGGGTCAGAGGGGGAGAGAGAGAGCGATGGGACTGAGGTTCAGAGGTCAGACACAGAGAGAGATGGGACTGAGGGTCAGAGGGAAGACAGGGAGAGAGATGGGACTGAGGGTCAGAGGGGGACAGAGAGAGTGATGGGACTGAGGGTTAGAGGGGACAGAGAGAGAAATTGGACTGAGGGACAGAGGGGGACAGCGAGAGAGATGGGACTGAGGGTTAGAGTGGACAGAGAGAGAGATGGGACTGAGGGTTAGAGGGGGACAGCGAGAGAGATGGGACTGAGGGTTAGAGTGGACAGAGAGAGTGATGGGACTGAGGGTCAGAGCAGACAGAGAGAGTGATGGGACTGAGGGTCAGAGGGGACAGAGAGAGAGATGGGACTGAGGGTTAGAGGGGGACAGAGAGAGAGATGGGACTGAGGGTCAGAGGTGGACAGAGAGAGAGATGGGACTGAGGGTCAGAGGGGACAGAGAGAGAGATGGGACTGAGGCTCAGAGGGGACAGAGAGAGAGATGGAACTGAGGGTCAGAGGGGACAGAGAGAGAGATGGGACTGAGGGTTAGAGGGGACAGAGAGAGTGATGGGACTGAGGGTCAGAGGGGACAGAGAGAGAGATGGGACTGAGGGTCAGAGGGGACAGAGAGAGAGATGGGACTGAGGGTCAGAGGGGACAGAGAGAGAGAGATGGGACTGAGGGTTAGAGGGGGACAGAGAGAGAGATGGGACTGAGGGTCAGAGGGGACAGAGAGAGCGATGGGACTGAGGGTCAGAGAGGACAGAGAGAGAGATGGGACTGAGGGTCAGAGGGGGACAGAGAGAGAGATGGGACTGAAGGTTAGAGGGGGACCGAGAGAGAGATGGGACTGAGGGTCAGAGGGGGACAGAGAGAGAGATGGGACTGAAGCTCAGAGGGGGGAGAGAGAGATGGGACTGAGGGTTAGAAGGGACAGAGAGACAGATGGGACTGAGGGTTAGAGGGGGACAGAGAGAGAGATGGGACTGAGGTTTAGAGGGGGAGAGAGAGAGCGATGGGACTGAGGTTCAGAGGGCAGACAGAGAGAGAGATTGGACTGAGGGTCAGATGGGGACAGAGGGAGAGATGAGACTGAGGGTCAGAGGTGGACAGAGAGAGCGATGGGACTGAGGGTCAGAAGGGGATAGAGAGAGAGATGGGACTGAGGGTCAGAAGTGGATAGAGAGAGAGATAGGACTGAGGGTTAGAGGGGGACAGCGAGAGAGATGGGACTGAGGGTCAGAGGTGGACAGAGAGAGCGATGGGACTGAGGGTCAGAGGGGGATAGAGAGAGAGATGGGACTGAGGGTCAGAAGTGGATAGAGAGAGAGATAGGACTGAGGGTCAGAGGGGGACAGAGAGAGTGATGGGACTGAGGGTTAGAGGGGACAGAGAGAGTGATGGGACTGAGGGTCAGATGGGGACGGAGGGAGAGATGAGACTGAGGGTCAGAGGGGAGACAGAGAGAGAGATGGGACTGAGGGTCAGAGGGGACAGAGTGAGAGATGGGACTGAGGGTTAGAGGGCAGACTGAGAGAGAGATGGGACTGAGGGTCAGAGGGGGAGAGAGAGCGATGGGACTGAGGTTCAGAGGGCAGACAGAGAGAAAGATTGGACTGAGGGTCAGATGGGGACAGAGGGAGAGATGAGACTGAGGGTCAGAGGTGGACAGAGAGAGCGATGGGACTGAGGGTCAGAGGGGGATAGAGAGAGAGATGGGACTGAGGGTCAGAAGTGGATAGAGAGAGAGATAGGACTGAGGGTCAGAGGGGGACAGAGAGAGTGATGGGACTGAGAGTCAGAAGTGGATAGAGAGAGAGATAGGACTGAGGGTTAGAGGGGGACAGCGAGAGAGATGGGACTGAGGGTCAGAGGTGGACAGAGAGAGCGATGGGACTGAGGGTCAGAGGGGATAGAGAGAGAGATGGGACTGAGGGTCAGAAGTGGATAGAGAGAGAGATAGGACTGAGGGTCAGAGGGGGACAGAGAGAGTGATGGGACTGAGGGTTAGAGGGGACAGAGAGAGTGATGGGACTGAGGGTCAGAGGGGGACAGAGAGAGTGATGGGACTGAGGGTTAAAGGGGACAGAGAGAGTGATGGGACTGAGGGTCAGAGGGGACAGAGAGAGAGATGGGACTGAGGGTCAGGGGGCAGACTGAGAGAGAGATAGGACTGAGGGTCAGGGGGCAGACTGAGAGAGAGATGGGACTGAGGGTCAGAGGGGGATGGAGAGAGAGATGGGACTGAGGGTCAGAGGGGACAGAGAGAGAGATGGGACTGAGGGTCAGAGGGGACAGAGAGAGAGATGGGACTGAGGGTCAGAGGGGACAGAGAGAGAGATGGGACTGAGGGTCAGAGGGGTCAGAGAGAGAGATGGGACTGAGGGTTAGAGGGGGACAGAGAGAGAGATGGGACTGAGGGTCAGAGGGGACAGAGAGGGAGATGCGACTGAAGGTTAGAGGGGGACAGAGGGAGAGATGGGACTGAGGGTTAGAGGGGACAGAGAGAGAAATGGGACTGAGGGTTAGAAGGGACAGAGAGACAGATGGGACTGAGGGTTAGAGGGGGACAGAGAGAGAGATGGGACTGAGGGTCAGAGGGGGAGAGAGAGAGCGATGGGACTGAGGGTTAGAGGGGGAGAGAGAGAGATGGGACTGAGGGTTAGAGGGGGAGAGAGAGAGCGATGGGACTGAGGTTCAGAGGGCAAACAGAGAGAGAGATTGGACTGAGGGTCAGATGGGGACAGAGGGAGAGATGAGACATGGGTCAGAGGGGAGACAGAGAGAGAGATGGGACTGAGGGTCAGAGGGGACAGAGAGAGAGATGGGACTGAGGGTTAGAGGGCAGACTGAGAGAGAGATGGGACTGAGGGTCAGAGGGGGAGAGAGAGAGCGATGGGACTGAGTTCAGAGGGCAGACAGAGAGAAAGATTGGACTGAGGGTCTGATGGGGACAGAGGGAGAGATGAGACTGAGGGTCAGAGGGGAGTCAGAGAGAGAGATGGGACTGAGGGTCAGAGGGGGACAGAGAGAGAGATGGGACTGAGGGTCAGAGGGGACAGAGAGATGGGACTGAGGGTCAGAGGACAGACAGAGAGAGAGATGGGACTGAGGCTCAGAGGGCAGACAGAGAGAGAGATGGAAGTGAGGGTCAGAGGGGACAGAGAGAGAGATGGAAGTGAGGGTCAGAGGGGACAGAGAGAGAGATGGGACTGAGGGTCAGAGGGGGACAGAGAGACAGATGGGACTGAGGCTCAGAGGGCAGACAGAGAGAGAGATGGAAGTGAGGGTCAGAGGGGACAGAGAGAGAGATGGAAGTGAGGGTCAGAGGGGACAGAGAGAGAGATGGGACTGAGGGTCAGGGGGCAGACAGAGAGAGAGATGGACTGAGAGTTAGAGGGCAGACTGAGAGAGAGATGGAAGTGAGGGTCAGAGGGGACAGAGAGAGAGCGATGGGACTGAGGGTCAGAGGGCAGACAGAGAGAGAGATGGAACTGAGGGTCAGAGGGGACAGAGAGACAGATGGGACTGAGGGTCAGGGGGCAGACAGAGAGAGATGGACTGAGAGTTAGAGGGCAGACTGAGAGAGAGATGGGACTGAGGGTCAGAGGGGGAGAGAGAGAGCAATGGGACTGAGGTTCAGAGGTCAGACACAGAGAGGGATGGGACTGAGGGCCAGAGGGCAGACAGGGAGAGAGATGGAAGTGAGGGTCAGAGGGGACAGAGAGAGAGATAGAAGTGAGGGTCAGAGGGGACAGAGAGAGAGATGGGACTGAGGGTCAGAGGGCAGACAGAGAGAGAGATGGAAGTGAGGGTCAGATGGGACAGAGAGAGAGATGGAAGTGAGGGTCAGAGGGGACAGAGAGAGAGATGGGACTGAGGGTCAGAGGGGGACAGAGAGACAGATGGGACTGAGGTTCAGAGGGCAGACAGAGAGAGAGATGAAAGTGAGGGTCAGAGGGGACAGAGAGAGAGATGGAAGTGAGGGTCAGAGGGGACAGAGAGAGAGCGATGGGACTGAGGGTCAGAGGGCAGACACAGAGAGAGATGGAACTGAGGGTCAGAGGGGACAGAGAGACAGATGGGACTGAGGATCAGGGGGCAGACAGAGAGAGAGATGGATTGAGAGTTCGAGGGCAGACTGAGAGAGAGATGGGACTGAGGGTCAGAGGGGGAGAGAGAGAGCGATGGGACTGAGGTTCAGAGGTCAGACACAGAGAGAGATGGGACTGAGGGTCAGAGGGAAGACAGGGAGAGAGATGGGACTGAGGGTCAGAGGGGGACAGAGAGAGTGATGGGACTGAGGGTTAGAGGGGACAGAGAGAGAAATTGGACTGAGGGACAGAGGGGGACAGCGAGAGAGATGGGACTGAGGGTTAGAGTGGACAGAGAGAGAGATGGGACTGAGGGTTAGAGGGGGACAGCGAGAGAGATGGGACTGAGGGTTAGAGTGGACAGAGAGAGTGATGGGACTGAGGGTCAGAGCAGACAGAGAGAGTGATGGGACTGAGGGTCAGAGGGGACAGAGAGAGAGATGGGACTGAGGGTTAGAGGGGGACAGAGAGAGAGATGGGACTGAGGGTCAGAGGTGGACAGAGAGAGAGATGGGACTGAGGGTCAGAGGGGACAGAGAGAGAGATGGGACTGAGGCTCAGAGGGGACAGAGAGAGAGATTGAACTGAGGGTCAGAGGGGACAGAGAGAGAGATGGGACTGAGGGTTAGAGGGGACAGAGAGAGTGATGGGACTGAGGGTCAGAGGGGACAGAGAGAGAGATGGGACTGAGGGTCAGAGGGGACAGAGAGAGAGATGGGACTGAGGGTCAGAGGGGACAGAGAGAGAGAGATGGGACTGAGGGTTAGAGGGGGACAGAGAGAGAGATGGGACTGAGGGTCAGAGGGGACAGAGAGAGCGATGGGACTGAGGGTCAGAGAGGACAGAGAGAGAGATGGGACTGAGGGTCAGAGGGGGACAGAGAGAGAGATGGGACTGAAGGTTAGAGGGGGACCGAGAGAGAGATGGGACTGAGGGTCAGAGGGGGACAGAGAGAGAGATGGGACTGAAGCTCAGAGGGGGGAGAGAGAGATGGGACTGAGGGTTAGAAGGGACAGAGAGACAGATGGGACTGAGGGTTAGAGGGGGACAGAGAGAGAGATGGGACTGAGGTTTAGAGGGGGAGAGAGAGAGCGATGGGACTGAGGTTCAGAGGGCAGACAGAGAGAGAGATTGGACTGAGGGTCAGATGGGGACAGAGGGAGAGATGAGACTGAGGGTCAGAGGTGGACAGAGAGAGCGATGGGACTGAGGGTCAGAAGGGGATAGAGAGAGAGATGGGACTGAGGGTCAGAAGTGGATAGAGAGAGAGATAGGACTGAGGGTCAGAGGGGGACAGAGAGAGTGATGGGACTGAGAGTCAGAAGTGGATAGAGAGAGAGATAGGACTGAGGGTTAGAGGGGGACAGCGAGAGAGATGGGACTGAGGGTCAGAGGTGGACAGAGAGAGCGATGGGACTGAGGGTCAGAGGGGGATAGAGAGAGAGATGGGACTGAGGGTCAGAAGTGGATAGAGAGAGAGATAGGACTGAGGGTCAGAGGGGGACAGAGAGAGTGATGGGACTGAGGGTTAGAGGGGACAGAGAGAGTGATGGGACTGAGGGTCAGATGGGGACGGAGGGAGAGATGAGACTGAGGGTCAGAGGGGAGACAGAGAGAGAGATGGGACTGAGGGTCAGAGGGGACAGAGTGAGAGATGGGACTGAGGGTTAGAGGGCAGACTGAGAGAGAGATGGGACTGAGGGTCAGAGGGGGAGAGAGAGCGATGGGACTGAGGTTCAGAGGGCAGACAGAGAGAAAGATTGGACTGAGGGTCAGATGGGGACAGAGGGAGAGATGAGACTGAGGGTCAGAGGTGGACAGAGAGAGCGATGGGACTGAGGGTCAGAGGGGGATAGAGAGAGAGATGGGACTGAGGGTCAGAAGTGGATAGAGAGAGAGATAGGACTGAGGGTCAGAGGGGGACAGAGAGAGTGATGGGACTGAGAGTCAGAAGTGGATAGAGAGAGAGATAGGACTGAGGGTTAGAGGGGGACAGCGAGAGAGATGGGACTGAGGGTCAGAGGTGGACAGAGAGAGCGATGGGACTGAGGGTCAGAGGGGATAGAGAGAGAGATGGGACTGAGGGTCAGAAGTGGATAGAGAGAGAGATAGGACTGAGGGTCAGAGGGGGACAGAGAGAGTGATGGGACTGAGGGTTAGAGGGGACAGAGAGAGTGATGGGACTGAGGGTCAGAGGGGGACAGAGAGAGTGATGGGACTGAGGGTTAAAGGGGACAGAGAGAGTGATGGGACTGAGGGTCAGAGGGGACAGAGAGAGAGATGGGACTGAGGGTCAGGGGGCAGACTGAGAGAGAGATGGGACTGAGGGTCAGGGGGCAGACTGAGAGAGAGATGGGACTGAGGGTCAGAGGGGGATGGAGAGAGAGATGGGACTGAGGGTCAGAGGGGACAGAGAGAGAGATGGGACTGAGGGTCAGAGGGGACAGAGAGAGAGATGGGACTGAGGGTCAGAGGGGACAGAGAGAGAGATGGGACTGAGGGTCAGAGGGGTCAGAGAGAGAGATGGGACTGAGGGTTAGAGGGGGACAGAGAGAGAGATGGGACTGAGGGTCAGAGGGGACAGAGAGGGAGATGCGACTGAAGGTTAGAGGGGGACAGAGGGAGAGATGGGACTGAGGGTTAGAGGGGACAGAGAGAGAAATGGGACTGAGGGTTAGAAGGGACAGAGAGACAGATGGGACTGAGGGTTAGAGGGGGACAGAGAGAGAGATGGGACTGAGGGTCAGAGGGGGAGAGAGAGAGCGATGGGACTGAGGGTTAGAGGGGGAGAGAGAGAGATGGGACTGAGGGTTAGAGGGGGAGAGAGAGAGCGATGGGACTGAGGTTCAGAGGGCAAACAGAGAGAGAGATTGGACTGAGGGTCAGATGGGGACAGAGGGAGAGATGAGACATGGGTCAGAGGGGAGACAGAGAGAGAGATGGGACTGAGGGTCAGAGGGGACAGAGAGAGAGATGGGACTGAGGGTTAGAGGGGACAGAGAGAGTGATGGGACTGAGGGTTAAAGGGGACAGAGAGAGTGATGGGACTGAGGGTCAGAGGGGACAGAGAGAGAGATGGGACTGAGGGTCAGGGGGCAGACTGAGAGAGAGATGGGACTGAGGGTCAGGGGGCAGACTGAGAGAGAGATGGGACTGAGGGTCAGAGGGGGATGGAGAGAGAGATGGGACTGAGGGTCAGAGGGGACAGAGAGAGAGATGGGACTGAGGGTCAGAGGGGACAGAGAGAGAGATGGGACTGAGGGTCAGAGGGGACAGAGAGAGAGATGGGACTGAGGGTCAGAGGGGTCAGAGAGAGAGATGGGACTGAGGGTTAGAGGGGGACAGAGAGAGAGATGGGACTGAGGGTCAGAGGGGACAGAGAGGGAGATGCGACTGAAGGTTAGAGGGGGACAGAGGGAGAGATGGGACTGAGGGTTAGAGGGGACAGAGAGAGAAATGGGACTGAGGGTTAGAAGGGACAGAGAGACAGATGGGACTGAGGGTTAGAGGGGGACAGAGAGAGAGATGGGACTGAGGGTCAGAGGGGGAGAGAGAGAGCGATGGGACTGAGGGTTAGAGGGGGAGAGAGAGAGATGGGACTGAGGGTTAGAGGGGGAGAGAGAGAGCGATGGGACTGAGGTTCAGAGGGCAAACAGAGAGAGAGATTGGACTGAGGGTCAGATGGGGACAGAGGGAGAGATGAGACATGGGTCAGAGGGGAGACAGAGAGAGAGATGGGACTGAGGGTCAGAGGGGACAGAGAGAGAGATGGGACTGAGGGTTAGAGGGGAGTCAGAGAGAGAGATGGGACTGAGGGTCAGAGGGGGACAGAGAGAGAGATGGGACTGTGGGTCAGAGGGGACAGAGAGATGGGACTGAGGGTCAGAGGACAGACAGAGAGAGAGATGGGACTGAGGCTCAGAGGGCAGACAGAGAGAGAGATGGAAGTGAGGGTCAGAGGGGACAGAGAGAGAGATGGAAGTGAGGGTCAGAGGGGACAGATAGAGAGATGGGACTGAGGGTCAGAGGGGGACAGAGAGACAGATGGGACTGAGGCTCAGAGGGCAGACAGAGAGAGAGATGGAAGTGAGGGTCAGAGGGGACAGAGAGAGAGATGGGACTGAGGGTCAGGGGGCAGACAGAGAGAGAGATGGACTGAGAGTTAGAGGGCAGACTGAGAGAGAGATGGAAGTGAGGGTCAGAGGGGACAGAGAGAGAGCGATGGGACTGAGGGTCAGAGGGCAGACAGAGAGAGAGATGGAACTGAGGGTCAGAGGGGACAGAGAGACAGATGGGACTGAGGGTCAGGGGGCAGACAGAGAGAGATGGACTGAGAGTTAGAGGGCAGACTGAGAGAGAGATGGGACTGAGGGTCAGAGGGGCAGAGAGAGAGCAATGGGACTGAGGTTCAGAGGTCAGACACAGAGAGGGATGGGACTGAGGGCCAGAGGGCAGACAGGGAGAGAGATGGAAGTGAGGGTCAGAGGGGACAGAGAGAGAGATAGAAGTGAGGGTCAGAGGGGACAGAGAGAGAGATGGGACTGAGGGTCAGAGGGCAGACAGAGAGAGAGATGGAAGTGAGGGTCAGATGGGACAGAGAGAGAGATGGAAGTGAGGGTCAGAGGGGACAGAGAGAGAGATGGGACTGAGGGTCAGAGGGGGACAGAGAGACAGATGGGACTGAGGCTCAGAGGGCAGACAGAGAGAGAGATGAAAGTGAGGGTCAGAGGGGACAGAGAGAGAGATGGAAGTGAGGGTCAGAGGGGACAGAGAGAGAGATGGGACTGAGGGTCAGGGGGCAGACAGAGAGAGAGATGGAACTGAGGGTCAGAGGGGACAGAGAGACAGATGGGACTGAGGATCAGGGGGCAGACAGAGAGAGAGATGGATTGAGAGTTCGAGGGCAGACTGAGAGAGAGATGGGACTGAGGGTCAGAGGGGGAGAGAGAGAGCGATGGGACTGAGGTTCAGAGGTCAGACACAGAGAGAGATGGGACTGAGGGTCAGAGGGCAGACAGGGAGAGAGATGGGACTGAGGGTCAGAGGGGGACAGAGAGAGTGATGGGACTGAGGGTTAGAGAGGACAGAGAGAGAAATTGGACTGAGGGACAGAGGGGGACAGCGAGAGAGATGGGACTGAGGGTTAGAGTGGACAGAGAGAGAGATGGGACTGAGGGTTAGAGGGGGACAGCGAGAGAGATGGGACTGAGGGTTAGAGTGGACAGAGAGAGTGATGGGACTGAGGGTCAGAGGGGACAGAGAGAGTGATGGGACTGAGGGTCAGAGGGGACAGAGAGAGAGATGGGACTGAGGGTTAGAGGGGGACAGAGAGAAAGATGGGACTGAGGGTCAGAGGTGGACAGAGAGAGAGATGGGACTGAGGGTCAGAGGGGACAGAGAGAGAGATGGGACTGAGGCTCAGAGGGGACAGAGAGAGAGATGGGACTGAGGGTCAGAGGGGACAGAGAGAGAGATGGGACTGAGGGTTAGAGGGGACAGAGAGAGTGATGGGATTGAGGGTCAGAGGGGACAGAGAGAGAGATGGGACTGAGGGTCAGAGGGGACAGAGAGAGAGATGGGACTGAGGGTCAGAGGGGACAGAGAGAGAGAGATGGGACTGAGGGTTAGAGGGGGACAGAGAGAGAGATGGGACTGAGGGTCAGAGGGGACAGAGAGAGCGATGGGACTGAGGGTCAGAGAGGACAGAGAGAGAGATGGGACTGAGGGTCAGAGGGGGACAGAGAGAGAGATGGGACTGAAGGTTAGAGGGGGACCGAGAGAGAGATGGGACTGAGGGTCAGAGGGGGACAGAGAGAGAGATGGGACTGAAGCTCAGAGGGGGGAGAGAGAGATGGGACTGAGGGTTAGAAGGGACAGAGAGACAGATGGGACTGAGGGTTAGAGGGGGACAGAGAGAGAGATGGGACTGAGGTTTAGAGGGGGAGAGAGAGAGCGATGGGACTGAGGTTCAGAGGGCAGACAGAGAGAGAGATTGGACTGAGGGTCAGATGGGGACAGAGGGAGAGATGAGACTGAGGGTCAGAGGTGGACAGAGAGAGCGATGGGACTGAGGGTCAGAAGGGGATAGAGAGAGAGATGGGACTGAGGGTCAGAAGTGGATAGAGAGAGAGATAGGACTGAGGGTCAGAGGGGGACAGAGAGAGTGATGGGACTGAGAGTCAGAAGTGGATAGAGAGAGAGATAGGACTGAGGGTTAGAGGGGGACAGCGAGAGAGATGGGACTGAGGGTCAGAGGTGGACAGAGAGAGCGATGGGACTGAGGGTCAGAGGGGGATAGAGAGAGAGATGGGACTGAGGGTCAGAAGTGGATAGAGAGAGAGATAGGACTGAGGGTCAGAGGGGGACAGAGAGAGTGATGGGACTGAGGGTTAGAGGGGACAGAGAGAGTGATGGGACTGAGGGTCAGAGGGGGACAGAGAGAGTGATGGGACTGAGGGTTAAAGGGGACAGAGAGAGTGATGGGACTGAGGGTCAGAGGGGACAGAGAGAGAGATGGGACTGAGGGTCAGGGGGCAGACTGAGAGAGAGATGGGACTGAGGGTCAGGGGGCAGACTGAGAGAGAGATGGGACTGAGGGTCAGAGGGGGATGGAGAGAGAGATGGGACTGAGGGTCAGAGGGGACAGAGAGAGAGATGGGACTGAGGGTCAGAGGGGACAGAGAGAGAGATGGGACTGAGGGTCAGAGGGGACAGAGAGAGAGATGGGACTGAGGGTCAGAGGGGACAGAGAGAGAGATGGGACTGAGGGTTAGAGGGGGACAGAGAGAGAGATGGGACTGAGGGTCAGAGGGGACAGAGAGGGAGATGCGACTGAAGGTTAGAGGGGGACAGAGGGAGAGATGGGACTGAGGGTTAGAGGGGACAGAGAGAGAAATGGGACTGAGGGTTAGAAGGGACAGAGAGACAGATGGGACTGAGGGTTAGAGGGGGACAGAGAGAGAGATGGGACTGAGGGTCAGAGGGGGAGAGAGAGAGCGATGGGACTGAGGGTCAGAGGGGGAGAGAGAGAGATGGGACTGAGGGTTAGAGGGGAAGAGAGAGAGCGATGGGACTGAGGTTCAGAGGGCAGACAGAGAGAGAGATTGGACTGAGGGTCAGATGGGGACAGAGGGAGAGATGAGACATGGGTCAGAGGGGAGACAGAGAGAGAGATGGGACTGAGGGTCAGAGGGGACAGAGAGAGAGATGGGACTGAGGGTTAGAGGGCAGACTGAGAGAGAGATGGGACTGAGGGTCAGAGGGGGAGAGAGAGAGCAGACAGAGAGAAAGATTGGACTGAGGGTCTGATGGGGACAGAGGGAGAGATGAGACTGAGGGTCAGAGGGGAGTCAGAGAGAGAGATGGGACTGAGGGTCAGAGGGGGACAGAGAGAGAGATGGGACTGAGGGTCAGAGGGGGCAGAGAGATGGGACTGAGGGTCAGAGGACAGACAGAGAGAGAGATGGGACTGAGGCTCAGAGGGCAGACAGAGAGAGAGATGGAAGTGAGGGTCAGAGGGGACAGAGAGAGAGATGGAAGTGAGGGTCAGAGGGGTCAGAGAGAGAGATGGAAGTGAGGGTCAGAGGGGACAGAGAGAGAGATGGGACTGAGGGTCAGAGGGGGACAGAGAGACAGATGGGACTGAGGCTCAGAGGGCAGACAGAGAGAGAGATGGAAGTGAGGGTCAGAGGGGACAGAGAGAGAGATGGAAGTGAGGGTCAGAGGGGACAGAGAGAGAGATGGGACTGAGGGTCAGGGGGCAGACAGAGAGAGAGATGGACTGAGAGTTAGAGGGCAGACTGAGAGAGAGATGGAAGTGAGGGTCAGAGGGGACAGAGAGAGAGCGATGGGACTGAGGGTCAGAGGGCAGACAGAGAGAGAGATGGAACTGAGGGTCAGAGGGGACAGAGAGACAGATGGGACTGAGGGTCAGGGGGCAGACAGAGAGAGATGGACTGAGAGTTAGAGGGCAGACTGAGAGAGAGATGGGACTGAGGGTCAGAGGGGGAGAGAGAGAGCAATGGGACTGAGGTTCAGAGGTCAGACACAGAGAGAGATGGGACTGAGGGCCAGAGGGCAGACAGGGAGAGAGATGGAAGTGAGGGTCAGAGGGGACAGAGAGAGAGATGGAAGTGAGGGTCAGAGGGGACAGAGAGAGAGATGGGACTGAGGGTCAGAGGGCAGACAGAGAGAGAGATGGAAGTGAGGGTCAGAGGGGACAGAGAGAGAGATGGAAGTGAGGGTCAGAGGGGACAGAGAGAGAGATGGGACTGAGGGTCAGAGGGGGACAGAGAGACAGATGGGACTGAGGCTCAGAGGGCAGACAGAGAGAGAGATGAAAGTGAGGGTCAGAGGGGACAGAGAGAGAGATGGAAGTGAGGGTCAGAGGGGACAGAGAGAGAGATGGGACTGAGGGTCAGGGGGCAGACAGAGAGAGAGATGGACTGAGAGTTAGAGGGCAGACTGAGAGAGAGATGGAAGTGAGGGTCAGAGGGGACAGAGAGAGAGCGATGGGACTGAGGGTCAGAGGGCAGACACAGAGAGAGATGGAACTGAGGGTCAGAGGGGACAGAGAGACAGATGGGACTGAGGATCAGGGGGCAGACAGAGAGAGAGATGGATTGAGAGTTCGAGGGCAGACTGAGAGAGAGATGGGACTGAGGGTCAGAGGGGGAGAGAGAGAGCGATGGGACTGAGGTTCAGAGGTCAGACACAGAGAGAGATGGGACTGAGGGTCAGAGGGCAGACAGGGAGAGAGATGGGACTGAGGGTCAGAGGGGGACAGAGAGAGTGATGGGACTGAGGGTTAGAGGGGACAGAGAGAGAAATTGGACTGAGGGACAGAGGGGGACAGCGAGAGAGATGGGACTGAGGGTTAGAGTGGACAGAGAGAGAGATGGGACTGAGGGTTAGAGGGGGACAGCGAGAGAGATGGGACTGAGGGTTAGAGTGGACAGAGAGAGAGATGGGACTGAGGGTTAGAGGGCAGACTGAGAGAGAGATGGGACTGAGGGTCAGAGGGGGAGAGAGAGAGCGATGGGACTGAGTTCAGAGGGCAGACAGAGAGAAAGATTGGACTGAGGGTCTGATGGGGACAGAGGGAGAGATGAGACTGAGGGTCAGAGGGGAGTCAGAGAGAGAGATGGGACTGAGGGTCAGAGGGGGACAGAGAGAGAGATGGGACTGAGGGTCAGAGGGGACAGAGAGATGGGACTGAGGGTCAGAGGACAGACAGAGAGAGAGATGGGACTGAGGCTCAGAGGGCAGACAGAGAGAGAGATGGAAGTGAGGGTCAGAGGGGACAGAGAGAGAGATGGAAGTGAGGGTCAGAGGGGACAGAGAGAGAGATGGGACTGAGGGTCAGAGGGCAGACAGAGAGAGAGATGGAAGTGAGGGTCAGAGGGGAGAGAGAGAGAGATGGAAGTGACGGTCAGAGGGGACAGAGAGAGAGATGGGTCTGAGGGTCAGGGGGCAGACAGAGAGAGAGATGGACTGAGAGTTAGAGGGCAGACTGAGAGAGAGATGGAAGTGAGGGTCAGAGGGGACAGAGAGAGAGCGATGGGACTGAGGGTCAGAGGGCAGACAGAGAGAGAGATGGAACTGAGGGTCAGAGGGGACAGGGAGACAGATGGGACTGAGGGTCAGGGGGCAGACAGAGAGAGATGTACTGAGAGTTAGAGGGCAGACTGAGAGAGAGATGGGACTGAGGGTCAGAGGGGGAGAGAGAGAGCAATGGGACTGAGGTTCAGAGGTCAGACACAGAGAGGGATGGGACTGAGGGCCAGAGGGCAGACAGGGAGAGAGATGGAAGTGAGGGTCAGAGGGGACAGAGAGAGAGATGGAAGTGAGGGTCAGAGGGGACAGAGAGAGAGATGGGACTGAGGGTCAGAGGGCAGACAGAGAGAGAGATGGAAGTGAGGGTCAGATGGGACAGAGAGAGAGATGGAAGTGAGGGTCAGAGGGGACAGAGAGAGAGATGGGACTGAGGGTCAGAGGGGGACAGAGAGACAGATGGGACTGAGGCTCAGAGGGCAGACAGAGAGAGAGATGAAAGTGAGGGTCAGAGGGGACAGAGAGAGAGATGGAAGTGAGGGTCAGATAGGACAGAGAGAGAGATGGGACTGAGGGTCAGGGGGCAGACAGAGAGAGAGATGGACTGAGAGTTAGAGGGCCGACTGAGAGAGAGATGGAAGTGAGGGTCAGAGGGGACAGAGAGAGAGCGATGGGACTGAGGGTCAGAGGGCAGACACAGAGAGAGATGGAACTGAGGGTCAGAGGGGACAGAGAGACAGATGGGACTGAGGATCAGGGGGCAGACAGAGAGAGAGATGGATTGAGAGTTCGAGGGCAGACTGAGAGAGAGATGGGACTGAGGGTCAGAGGGGGAGAGAGAGAGCGATGGGACTGAGGTTCAGAGGTCAGACACAGAGAGAGATGGGACTGAGGGTCAGAGGGCAGACAGGGAGAGAGATGGGACTGAGGGTCAAAGGGGGACAGAGAGAGTGATGGGACTGAGGGTTGGAGGGGACAGAGAGAGAAATTGGACTGAGGGACAGACGGGGACAGCGAGAGAGATGGGACTGAGGGTTAGAGTGGACAGAGAGAGAGATGGGACTGAGGGTTAGAGGGGGACAGCGAGAGAGGTGGGACTGAGGGTTAGAGTGGACAGAGAGAGTTATGGGACTGAGGGTCAGAGGAGACAGAGAGAGTGATGGGACTGAGGGTCAGAGGGGACAGAGAGAGAGATGGGACTGAGGGTTAGAGGGGGACAGAGAGAGAGATGGGACTGAGGGTCAGAGGTGGACAGAGAGAGAGATGGGACTGAGGGTCAGAGGGGACAGAGAGAGAGATGGGACTGAGGGTCAGAGGGGACAGAGAGAGAGATGGGACTGAGGGTCAGAGGGGACAGAGAGAGAGATGGGACTGAGGGTTAGAGGGGACAGAGAGAGTGATGGGACTGAGGGTCAGAGGGGACAGAGAGAGAGATGGGACTGAGGGTCAGAGGGGACAGAGAGAGAGATGGGACTGAGGGTCAGAGGGGACAGAGAGAGAGATGGGACTGAGGGTTAGAGGGGGACAGAGAGAGAGATGGGACTGAGGGTCAGAGGGGACAGAGAGAGCGATGGGACTGAGGGTCAGAGAGGACAGAGAGAGAGATGGGACTGAGGTTCAGAGGGGGACAGAGAGAGAGATGGGACTGAAGGTTAGAGGGGGACAGAGAGAGTGATGGGACTGAGGGTCAGAGGGGGACAGAGAGAGAGATGGGACTGAAGCTCAGAGGGGGGAGAGAGAGATGGGACTGAGCGTTAGAAGGGACAGAGAGACAGATGGGACTGAGGGTTAGAGGGGGACAGAGAGAGAGATGGGACTGAGGTTTAGAGGGGGAGAGAGAGAGCGATGGGACTGAGGTTCAGAGGGCAGACAGAGAGAGAGATTGGACAGAGGGTCAGATGGGGACGGAGGGAGAGATGAGACTGAGGGTCAGAGGGGAGACAGAGAGAGAGATGGGACTGAGGGTCAGAGGGGACAGAGTGAGAGATGGGACTGAGGGTTAGAGGGCAGACTGAGAGAGAGATGGGACTGAGGGTCAGAGGGGGAGAGAGAGCGATGGGACTGAGGTTCAGAGGGCAGACAGAGAGAAAGATTGGACTGAGGGTCAGATGGGGACAGAGGGAGAGATGAGACTGAGGGTCAGAGGTGGACAGAGAGAGCGATGGGACTGAGGGTCAGAGGGGGATAGAGAGAGAGATGGGACTGAGGGTCAGAAGTGGATAGAGAGAGAGATAGGACTGAGGGTCAGAGGGGGACAGAGAGAGTGATGGGACTGAGAGTCAGAAGTGGATAGAGAGAGAGATAGGACTGAGGGTTAGAGGGGGACAGCGAGAGAGATGGGACTGAGGGTCAGAGGTGGACAGAGAGAGCGATGGGACTGAGGGTCAGAGGGGGATAGAGAGTGAGATGGGACTGAGGGTCAGAAGTGGATAGAGAGAGAGATAGGACTGAGGGTCAGAGGGGGACAGAGAGAGTGATGGGACTGAGGGTTAGAGGGGACAGAGAGAGTGATGGGACTGAGGGTCAGAGGGGGACAGAGAGAGTGATGGGACTGAGGGTTAAAGGGGACAGAGAGAGTGATGGGACTGAGGGTCAGAGGGGACAGAGAGAGAGATGGGACTGAGGGTCAGGGGCAGACTGAGAGAGAGATGGGACTGAGGGTCAGGGGGCAGACTGAGAGAGAGATGGGACTGAGGGTCAGAGGGGGATGGAGAGAGAGATGGGACTGAGGGTCAGAGGGGACAGAGAGAGAGATGGGACTGAGGGTCAGAGGGGACAGAGAGAGAGATGGGACTGAGGGTCAGAGGGGACAGAGAGAGAGATGGGACTGAGGGTCAGAGGGGTCAGAGAGAGAGATGGGACTGAGGGTTAGAGGGGGACAGAGAGAGAGATGGGACTGAGGGTCAGAGGGGACAGAGAGGGAGATGCGACTGAAGGTTAGAGGGGGACAGAGGGAGAGATGGGACTGAGGGTTAGAGGGGACAGAGAGAGAAATGGGACTGAGGGTTAGAAGGGACAGAGAGACAGATGGGACTGAGGGTTAGAGGGGGACAGAGAGAGAGATGGGACTGAGGGTCAGAGGGGGAGAGAGAGAGCGATGGGACTGAGGGTTAGAGGGGGAGAGAGAGAGATGGGACTGAGGGTTAGAGGGGGAGAGAGAGAGCGATGGGACTGAGGTTCAGAGGGCAAACAGAGAGAGAGATTGGACTGAGGGTCAGATGGGGACAGAGGGAGAGATGAGACATGGGTCAGAGGGGAGACAGAGAGAGAGATGGGACTGAGGGTCAGGGGGGACAGAGAGAGAGATGGGACTGAGGGTTAGAGGGCAGACTGAGAGAGAGATGGGACTGAGGGTCAGAGGGGGAGAGAGAGAGCGATGGGACTGAGTTCAGAGGGCAGACAGAGAGAAAGATTGGACTGAGGGTCTGATGGGGACAGAGGGAGAGATGAGACTGAGGGTCAGAGGGGAGTCAGAGAGAGAGATGGGACTGAGGGTCAGAGGGGGACAGAGAGAGAGATGGGACTGAGGGTCAGAGGGGACAGAGAGATGGGACTGAGGGTCAGAGGACAGACAGAGAGAGAGATGGGACTGAGGCTCAGAGGGCAGACAGAGAGAGAGATGGAAGTGAGGGTCAGAGGGGACAGAGAGAGAGATGGAAGTGAGGGTCAGAGGGGACAGAGAGAGAGATGGGACTGAGGGTCAGAGGGGGACAGAGAGACAGATGGGACTGAGGCTCAGAGGGCAGACAGAGAGAGAGATGGAAGTGAGGGTCAGAGGGGACAGAGAGAGAGATGGAAGTGAGGGTCAGAGGGGACAGAGAGAGAGATGGGACTGAGGGTCAGGGGGCAGACAGAGAGAGAGATGGACTGAGAGTTAGAGGGCAGACTGAGAGAGAGATGGAAGTGATGGTCAGAGGGGACAGAGAGAGAGCGATGGGACTGAGGGTCAGAGGGCAGACAGAGAGAGAGATGGAACTGAGGGTCAGAGGGGACAGAGAGACAGATGGGACTGAGGGTCAGGGGGCAGACAGAGAGAGATGGACTGAGAGTTAGAGGGCAGACTGAGAGAGAGATGGGACTGAGGGTCAGAGGGGGAGAGAGAGAGCAATGGGACTGAGGTTCAAAGGTCAGACACAGAGAGGGATGGGACTGAGGGCCAGAGGGCAGACAGGGAGAGAGATGGAAGTGAGGGTCAGAGGGGACAGAGAGAGAGATAGAAGTGAGGGTCAGAGGGGACAGAGAGAGAGATGGGACTGAGGGTCAGAGGGCAGACAGAGAGAGAGATGGAAGTGAGGGTCAGATGGGACAGAGAGAGAGATGGAAGTGAGGGTCAGAGGGGACAGAGAGAGAGATGGGACTGAGGGTCAGAGGGGGACAGAGAGACAGATGGGACTGAGGCTCAGAGGGCAGACAGAGAGAGAGATGAAAGTGAGGGTCAGAGGGGACAGAGAGAGAGATGGAAGTGAGGGTCAGAGGGGACAGAGAGAGAGATGGGATTGAGGGTCAGGGGGCAGACAGAGAGAGAGATGGACTGAGAGTTAGAGGGCAGACTGAGAGAGAGATGGAAGTGAGGGTCAGAGGGGACAGAGAGAGAGCGATGGGACTGAGGGTCAGAGGGCAGACACAGAGAGAGATGGAACTGAGGGTCAGAGGGGACAGAGAGACAGATGGGACTGAGGATCAGGGGGCAGACAGAGAGAGAGATGGATTGAGAGTTCGAGGGCAGACTGAGAGAGAGATGGGACTGAGGGTCAGAGGGGGAGAGAGAGAGCGATGGGACTGAGGTTCAGAGGTCAGACACAGAGAGAGATGGGACTGAGGGTCAGAGGGCAGACAGGGAGAGAGATGGGACTGAGGGTCAGAGGGGGACAGAGAGAGTGATGGGACTGAGGGTTAGAGGGGACAGAGAGAGAAATTGGACTGAGGGACAGAGGGGGACAGCGAGAGAGATGGGACTGAGGGTCAGAGTGGACAGAGAGAGAGATGGGACTGAGGGTTAGAGGGGGACAGCGAGAGAGATGGGACTGAGGGTTAGAGTGGACAGAGAGAGTGATGGGACTGAGGGTCAGAGGGGACAGAGAGAGTGATGGGACTGAGGGTCAGAGGGGACAGAGAGAGAGATGGGACTGAGGGTTAGAGGGGGACAGAGAGAGAGATGGGACTGAGGGTCAGAGGTGGAAAGAGAGAGAGATGGGACTGAGGGTCAGAGGGGACAGAGAGAGAGATGGGACTGAGGGTCAGAGGGGACAGAGAGAGAGATGGGACTGAGGGTCAGAGGGGACAGAGAGAGAGATGGGACTGAGGGTTAGAGGGGACAGAGAGAGTGATGGGACTGAGGGTCAGAGGGGACAGAGAGAGAGATGGGACTGAGGGTCAGACGGGACAGAGAGAGAGATGGGACTGAGGGTCAGAGGGGACAGAGAGAGAGATGGGACTGAGGGTTAGAGGGGGACAGAGAGAGAGATGGGACTGAGGGTCAGAGGGGACAGAGAGAGCGATGGGACTGAGGCTCAGAGAGGACAGAGAGAGAGATGGGACTGAGGGTCAGAGGGGGACAGAGAGAGAGATGGGACTGAAGGTTAGAGGGGGACAGAGAGAGAGATGGGACTGAGGGTCAGAGGGGGACAGAGAGAGAGATGGGACTGAAGCTCAGAGGGGGGAGAGAGAGATGGGACTGAGGGTCAGAGGGGACAGAGAGAGAGCTGGGACTGAGGGTCAGAGGGGGACAGAGAGAGAGATGGGACTGAAGCTCAGAGGGGGGAGAGAGAGATGGGACTGAGGGTCAGAGGGGACAGAGAGAGAGGTGGGACTGAGGGTCAGAGGGGAGACAGAGAGAAGATGGGACTGAGGGTCAGAGGGGACAGAGAGTGATATGGAATTGAGGGTCAGAGGGGACAGAGAGAGAAATGGGACTGAGGGTTAGAAGGGACAGAGAGAGAAATGGACTGAGGGTTAGAGGGGGACAGAGAGAGAGATGGGACTGAGGGTTAGAGGGGGAGAGAGAGAGCAATGGGACTGAGGTTCAGAGGGGGAGAGAGAGAGCGATGGGACTGAGGTTCAGACGGCAGACAGAGAGAGAGATTGGACTGAGGGTCAGATGGGGATGGAGGGAGAGATGAGACTGAGGGTCCGAGGGGACACAGAGAGAGAGATGGGACTGAGGGTTAGAGTGGACAGAGAGAGTGATGGGACTGAGGGTCAGAGGGGACAGAGAGAGTGATGGGACTGAGGGTCAGAGGGGACAGAGAGAGAGATGGGACTGAGGGTTAGAGGGGGACAGGGAGAGAGATGGGACTGAGGGTCAGAGGTGGACAGAGAGAGAGATGGGACTGAGGGTCAGAGGGGACAGAGAGAGAGATGGGACTGAGGGTCAGAGGGGACAGAGAGAGAGATGGGACTGAGGGTCAGAGGGGACAGAGAGAGAGATGGGACTGAGGGTTAGAGGGGACAGAGAGAGTGATGGGACTGAGGGTCAGAGGGGACAGAGAGAGAGATGGGACTGAGGGTCAGAGGGGACAGAGAGAGAGATGGGACTGAGGGTCAGAGGGGACAGAGAGAGAGATGGGACTGAGGGTTAGAGGGGGACAGAGAGAGAGATGGGACTGAGGGTCAGAGGGGACAGAGAGAGCGATGGGACTGAGGGTCAGAGAGGACAGAGAGAGAGATGGGACTGAGGGTCAGAGGGGGACAGAGAGAGAGATGGGACTGAAGGTTAGAGGGGGACAGAGAGAGAGATGGGACTGAGGGTCAGAGGGGGACAGAGAGAGAGATGGGACTGAAGCTCAGAGGGGGGAGAGAGAGATGGGACTGAGGGTCAGAGGGGACAGAGAGAGAGCTGGGACTGAGGGTCAGAGGGGGACAGAGAGAGAGATGGGACTGAAGCTCAGAGGGGGGAGAGAGAGATGGGACTGAGGGTCAGAGGGGACAGAGAGAGAGGTGGGACTGAGGGTCAGAGGGGAGACAGAGAGAAGATGGGACTGAGGGTCAGAGGGGACAGAGAGTGATATGGAATTGAGGGTCAGAGGGGACAGAGAGAGAAATGGGACTGAGGGTTAGAAGGGACAGAGAGAGAAATGGACTGAGGGTTAGAGGGGGACAGAGAGAGAGATGGGACTGAGGGTTAGAGGGGGAGAGAGAGAGCGATGGGACTGAGGTTCAGAGGGGGAGAGAGAGAGCGATGGGACTGAGGTTCAGACGGCAGACAGAGAGAGAGATTGGACTGAGGGTCAGATGGGGACGGAGGGAGAGATGAGACTGAGGGTCAGAGGGGAGACAGAGAGAGAGATGGGACTGAGGGTCAGAGGGGACAGAGAGAGAGATGGGACTGATGGTTAGAGGGCAGACTGAGAGAGAGATGGGACTGAGGGTCAGAGGGGGAGAGAGAGAGCGATGGGACTGAGGTTCAGAGGGCAGACAGAGAGAAAGATTGGACTGAGGGTCAGATGGGGACAGAGGGAGAGATGAGACTGAGGGTCCGAGGGGAGACAGAGAGAGAGATGGGACTGAGGGTCAGAGGGGGACAGAGGGAGAGATGAGACTGAGGGTCCGAGGGGACACAGAGAGAGAGATGGGACTGAGGGTCAGAGGGGGACAGAGAGAGAGATGGGACTGAGGGTCAGAGGACAGACAGAGAGATAGCTGGGACTGAGGGTCAGAGGGGGATAGAGAGACAGATGGGACTGAGGGTCAGAGGGGACAGAGAGAGAGATGGAAGTGAGGGTCAGAGGGGACAGAGAGAGAGCGATGGGAGTGAGGGTCACAGGGCAGACAGAGAGAGAGATGGAACTGAGGGTCAGAGGGGAGAGAGAGAGAGATGGAAGTGAGGGTCAGAGGGGACAGAGAGAGGGATGGGACTGAGGGTCAGAGGGGGACAGAGAGACAGATGGGACTGAGGCTCAGAGGGCAGACAGAGAGAGAGATGAAAGTGAGGGTCAGAGGGGACAGAGAGAGAGATGGAAGTGAGGGTCAGAGGGGACAGAGAGAGAGATGGGACTGAGGGTCAGAGGGCAGACACAGAGAGAGATGGAACTGAGGGTCAGAGGGGACAGAGAGACAGATGGGACTGAGGGTCAGGGGGCAGACAGAGAGAGAGATGGACTGAGAGTTAGAGGGCAGACTGAGAGAGAGATGGGACTGAGGGTCAGAGGGGGAGAGAGAGAGCGATGGGACTGAGGTTCAGAGGTCAGACACAGAGAGAGATGGGACTGAGGGTCAGAGGGCAGACAGGGAGAGAGATGGGACTGAGGGTCAGAGGGGGACAGAGAGAGTGATGGGACTGAGGGTTAGAGGGGACAGAGAGAGAAATTGGACTGAGGGACAGAGGGGGACAGCGAGAGAGATGGGACTGAGGGTTAGAGGGGACAGAGAGAGTGATGGGACTGAGGGTCAGAGGGGACAGAGAGAGTGATGGGACTGAGGGTCAGAGGGGACAGAGAGAGAAATGGGACTGAGGGTTAGAGGGGGACAGCGAGAGAGATGGGACTGAGGGTCAGAGGTGGACAGAGAGAGAGATGGGACTGAGGGTCAGAGGTGGACAGAGAGAGCGATGGGACTGAGGGTCAGAGGGGGATAGAGAGAGAGATGGGACTGAGGGTCAGAGGGGGACAGAGAGAGTGATGGGACTGAGGGTTCGAGGGGATAGAGAGAGTGATGGGACTGAGGGTCAGAGGGGGACAGAGTGAGTGATGGGACTGAGGGTTAGAGGGGACAGAGAGAGAGATGGGACTGAGGGTTCGAGGGGACAGAGAGAGTGATGGGACTGAGGGTCAGAGGGGGACAGAGTGAGTGATGGGACTGAGGGTCAGAGGGGACAGAGAGAGAGATGGGACTGAGGGTTAGAGGGGGACAGCGAGAGAGATGGGACTGAGGGTCATAGGTGGACAGAGCGAGCGATGATACTGAGGGTCAGAGGGGACAGAGAGACAGATGGGACTGAGGGTCAGGGGGCAGACAGAGAGAGAGATGGACTGAGAGTTAGAGGGCAGACTGAGAGAGAGATGGGACTGAGGGTCAGAGGGGGAGAGAGAGAGCGATGGGACTGAGGTTCAGAGGGGGACAGAGAGAGAGATGGAACTGACGTTCAGAGGGGACAGAGAGAGAGATGGGACTGAGGGTCAGAGGGGACAGAGAGAGAGATGGAACTGAGGGTCAGAGGGGACAGAGAGACAGATGGGACTGAGGGACAGAGGGGGACAGCGAGAGAGATGGGACTGAGGGTTAGAGGGGACAGAGAGAGTGATGGGACTGAGGGTCAGAGGGGACAGAGAGAGTGATGGGACTGAGGGTCAGAGGGGACAGAGAGAGAAATGGGACTGAGGGTTAGAGGGGGACAGCGAGAGAGATGGGACTGAGGGTCAGAGGTGGACAGAGAGAGAGATGGGACTGAGGGTCAGAGGTGGACAGAGAGAGCGATGGGACTGAGGGTCAGAGGGGGATAGAGAGAGAGATGGGACTGAGGGTCAGAGGGGGACAGAGAGAGTGATGGGACTGAGGGTTCGAGGGGATAGAGAGAGTGATGGGACTGAGGGTCAGAGGGGGACAGAGTGAGTGATGGGACTGAGGGTTAGAGGGGACAGAGAGAGAGATGGGACTGAGGGTTCGAGGGGACAGAGAGAGTGATGGGACTGAGGGTCAGAGGGGGACAGAGTGAGTGATGGGACTGAGGGTCAGAGGGGACAGAGAGAGAGATGGGACTGAGGGTTAGAGGGGGACAGCGAGAGAGATGGGACTGAGGGTCATAGGTGGACAGAGCGAGCGATGATACTGAGGGTCAGAGGGGACAGAGAGACAGATGGGACTGAGGGTCAGGGGGCAGACAGAGAGAGAGATGGACTGAGAGTTAGAGGGCAGACTGAGAGAGAGATGGGACTGAGGGTCAGAGGGGGAGAGAGAGAGCGATGGGACTGAGGTTCAGAGGGGGACAGAGAGAGAGATGGAACTGACGTTCAGAGGGGACAGAGAGAGAGATGGGACTGAGGGTCAGAGGGGACAGAGAGAGAGATGGAACTGAGGGTCAGAGGGGACAGAGAGACAGATGGGACTGAGGGTCAGGGGGCAGACAGAGAGAGAGATGGACTGAGAGTTAGAGGGCAGACTGAGAGAGAGATGGGACTGAGGGTCAGAGGGGGAGAGAGAGAGCGATGGGACTGAGGTTCAGAGGTCAGACACAGAGAGAGATGGGACTGAGGGTTAGAGGGGACCGAGAGAGAGATGGGACTGAGGGTCAGGGGGCAGACTGAGAGAGAGATGGGACTGAGGGTCAGAGGGGGACGGAGAGATGGGACTGAGGGTTAGAGGGGACAGAGAGAGAGATGGGACTGAGGGTTAGAGTGGGACAGAGAGAGAGATGGGACTGAGGGTCAGAGGGGACAGAGAGAGAGATGGGACTGAGGGTCAGAAGGGACAGAGAGAGAGATGGGACTGAGGGTTAGAGGGGACAGAGAGAGAGATGGGTTGAGGCATAGAGGAGACAGAGAGAGAGATGGGACTGAGGGTCAGAGGGGACAGAGAGAGAGATGGGTTGAGGCATAGAGGGCAGACAGAGAGCGAGATGGGACTGAGGGTCAGAGGGAACAGAGAGAGCGATGGGACTGAGGGTCAGAGGGCAGACCAGAGAGAGAGGTGGGACTGAGGGTCAGAGGGGGAGAACGAGGGAGATGGGACTGAGGGTCAGAGGGCAGACAGAGAGAGAGCTGGGACTGAGGGTCAGAGGGGACAGAGAGAAAAATTGGACTGAGGGACAGAGGGGGACAGAGAGAGAGATGGAACTGAGGGTCAGAGGGGAGCCAGAGAGAAAATGGGACTGAGGGTCAGAGGGGACAGTGAGAGAGATGGGACTGAAGCTCAGAGGGGGGAGAGAGAAATGGGACTGAGGGTCAGAGGGGACAGAGAGAGAGATGGGACTGAGGGTCAGGGGGCAGTCAGAGAGAGAGATGGGACTGAGGGTCAGAGGGGACAGAGGGAAAGATGGGACTGAGGGTCAGAGGTCAGACAGAAAGAGAGATGGGACTGAGGGTCAGAGGGGACAGAGAGAAAAATTGGACTGAGGGACAGAGGGGGACAGAGAGAGAGATGGGACTGAGGGTCAGAGGGGAGACAGAGAGAAAATGGGACTGAGGGTCAGAGGGGACAGAGAGTGATATGGAATTGAGGGTCAGAGGGGACAGAGAGAGAAATGGGACTGAGGGTTAGAAGGGACAGAGAGACAGATGGGACTGAGGGTTAGAGGGGGACAGAGAGAGAGATGGGACTGAGATTTAGAGGGCAGACTGAGAGAGAGATGGGACTGAGGGTCAGAGGGGGAGAGAGAGAGATGGGACTGAGGGACAGAGGGGGACAGAGAGAGAGATGGGACTGAGGGTCAGAGGGGAGACAGAGAGAAAATGGGACTGAGGGTCAGAGGGGGAGAGAGAGAACGATGGGACTGAGGGTCAGAGGGGGAGATAGAGAGCGATGGGACTGAGGTTCAGAGGGGGAGAGAGAGAGCGATGGGACTGAGGTTCAGAGGGCAGACAGAGAGAAAGATGGGACTGAGGGTTAGAGGGGGACAGAGAGAAAGATGGGACTGAGGGTTAGAGGGGGACAGAGAGAGAGATGGGACTGAGGGTCAGAGGGGACAGAGAGAGAGATGGGACTGAAGGTTAGACGAGGACAGAGAGAGTGATGGGACTGAGGGTCAGAGGGGGACAGAGAGAGTGATGGGACTGTGGGTGAGAGGGGACAGAGAGAGTGATGGGACTGAGGGTTAGAGGGGACAGAGAGAGTGATGGGACTGAGGGTCAGAGGGGGACAGAGAGAGTGATGGGACTGAGGATGAGAGGGGACAGAGAGAGTGAAGGGACTGAGGGTTAGAGGGGACAGAGAGAGTGATGGGACTGAGGGTGAGAGGGGACAGAGAGAGAGATGGGACTGAGGGTTAGAGGGGGACAGCGAGAGAGATGGGACTGAGGGTGAGAGGGGACAGAGAGAGAGATGGGACTGAGGGTCAGAGGGGACAGAGAGACAGATGGGACTGAGGGTTAGAGGGTGAGAGAGAGAGAGATGGGACTGAGGGTCAGAGGGGACAGAGAGAGAGATGGGACTGAGATTTAGAGGGCAGACTGAGAGAGAGATGGGACTGAGGGTCAGAGGGGGAGAGAGAGAGCGATGGGACTGAGGTTCAGAGGGGGAGAGAGAGAGCGATGGGACTGAGGTTCAGAGGGCAGACAGAGAGAAAGATGGGACTGAGGGTTAGAGGGGGACAGAGAGAAAGATGGGACTGAGGGTCAGAGGGGACAGAGAGAGAGATGGGACTGAAGGTTAGAGGAGGACAGAGAGAGAGTGATGGGACTGAGGGTTAGAGGGGACAGAGAGAGTGATGGGACTGAGGGTCAGAGTGGGATAGAGAGAGAGATGGGACTGAGGGTCAGAGGTGGATAGAGAGAGAGATGGGACTGAGGGTCAGAGGGGGACAGAGAGAGTGATGGGACTGAAGGTTAGAGGGGACAGAGAGAGTGATGGGACTGAGGGTGAGAGGGGACAGAGAGAGAGATGGAACTGAGGGTCAGAGGGGGATAGAGAGAGAGATAGGACTGAGGGTCAGAGGGGACAGAGAGAGAGATGGGACTGAGGGTCAGAGGTGGATAGAGAGAGAGATGGGACTGAGGGTCAGAGGGGGACAGAGAGAGAGATGGGACTGAGGGTCAGAGGGGGATAGAGAGAGAGATGGGACTGAGGGTCAGAGGTGGATAGAGAGAGAGATGGGACTGAGGGTCAGAGGGGGATAGAGAGAGAGATGGGACTGAGGGTCAGAGGTGGATAGAGAGAGAGATGGGACTGAGGGTCAGAGGGGGATAGAGAGAGAGATGGGACTGAGGGTCAGAGGGGGATAGAGAGAGAGCTGGGACTGAGGGTCAGAGGGGACAGAGAGAGAGATGGGACTGAGGGTCAGAGGGGACAGAGAGAGAGATGGGACTGAGGGTCAGAGGGGACAGAGAGAGAGATGGGACTGCTAGGGTCAGAGGGGGACAGAGAGAGAGATGGTACTGAGGGTTCGAGGGGACAGAGAGAGAGATGGGACTGAGGGTTAGAGGGGGACAGAGAGAGAGATGGGACAGAGGATCAGAGGGGACAGAGAGAGAGATGGGACTGCTAGGGTCAGAGGGGGAAAGAGAGAGAGATGGTACTGAGGGTCAGAGGGGGACAGAGAGAGAGATGGGACTGCTAGGGTCAGAGGGGGACAGAGAGAGATGGGACTGAGGGTTAGAGGGGACAGAGAGAGAGATGGGACTGCTAGGGTCAGAGGGGGACAGAGAGAGAGATGGGACAGAGGGTCAGAGGGGACAGAGAGAGAGATGGGACTGCTAGGGTCAGAGGGGGACAGAGAGAGATGGGACTGAGGGTTAGAGGGGGACAGAGAGAGAGATGGGACAGAGGGTCAGAGGGGACAGAGAGAAAGATGGGACTGCTAGGGTCAGAGGGGGACAGAGAGAGAGATGGTACTGAGGGTCAGAGGTGGACAGAGAGAGAGATGGGACTGAGGGTCAGAGGGGGACAGAGAGATGGTACTGAGGGTTCGAGGGGACAGAGAGAGAGATGGGACTGCTAGGGTCAGAGGGGGACAGAGAGAGATGGGACTGAGGGTTAGAGGGGGACAGAGAGAGAGATGGGACAGAGGGTCAGAGGGGACAGAGAGAGAGATGGGACTGCTAGGGTCAGAGGGGGACAGAGAGAGAGATGGTACTGAGGGTCAGAGGGGGACAGAGAGAGAGATGGGACTGAGGGTCAGAGGGGACAGTGAGAGAGATGGGACTGAGGGTCAGAGGGGACAGAGAGAGAGATGGGACTGAGGATCAGAGAGGACAGCGAGAGAGATGGGAGTGAGCGTCAGAGGGGGACAGAGAGAGAGATGGGACTGAGGGTCAGAGGGGGACAGAGAGAGAGATGGGACTGAGGGTTAGAGGGCAGACAGAAAGAGAGATGGGACTGAGGGTTAGAGGGGGACAGAGAGATGGGACTGAGGGTCAGAGGGGGACAGAGAGAGACATGGGACTGAGGGTTAGAGGGGGACAGAGAGATGGGACTGAGGGTCAGAGGGCAGACAGAGAGAGAGATGGGACTGAGGGTCAGAGGGGGACAGAGAGAGACATGG